>NC_059258.1:3030070-3032570 GCF_017591435.1 Portunus trituberculatus
CAAGGAAACACTAAACAAGACTTTACTTTTCCCCTTCCCTTGTTTTCCCCTCGTTCGTACCGAGCGAGGGGAAACACCACAGAACAATGGGAAACACGAGAGAACAAGGGAAAACACACAAGAGAAAAGGGAAAAGGAGGGAAAAGGGGAAATAAAGGAAAAAAGGGGGAAAAGGGAAAAAAAGGGGAAAAAGGGGAAAGGGGAAAAAAGGGGGTGAAAGGGGGAAAAGGGAAAAAAGGGGAAAAAAGGGGAAAAAGGGGAAAGGAGAAAAAAGCGGAAAAAAGGGGAAAAAAGGGAAAAATGGGGGGAAAAGGAGGAAAAAAGAGGAACAAAAGGGGAAAAAGAGGGGAAAACGAAGAAAAATGAGAGAAAAAACAGCTTACAACATTCCCCTCGTCTTGTTTCCATTAATATCGCGAGGGGAAACCGTACTGAAAGAGGGGAAACAGTACAGAACAAGGGGAAACAAGAGAAAAGGGGAAAAAAGGAAAAAGCTGTACCTTACAACACTCCCCTCGTTTTGTTTCCATTAGTACCGCAAGGGGAAACACTAGAGAACAAGGGGAAACAGCAAAAGAACAAAGGAAAACAGCACAGAACGAGAGGGAAACATCACAGAAAAAGGGAAAACAGCACAAAACGAGGGGAAACAGCACAAAACGGGGGGAAACAGCACAAAACGAGGGGATACAGCACAGAACAAGGGAAAATAGCACAAAACAAGGTGAAACAGCACAGGACGAGGGGAAACAGCACAGATTAAAGGGAAACAGAGCAAAACAAGGGGAAAACAACACAAAACAAGAGGAAACAGCACAAAACGAAGGAAAACAGCACAGAACGAGGGAAAACAGCACAGAACAAGGGGAAAACAGCACAGAACAAGAGGAAAACAGCACAAAACAAGGGGAAAACAACACAAAACAAGAGGAAACAGCACAAAACGAGGGGAAACAGCACAGAACAAGGGAAAAACAACACAAAACAAGAGGAAACAGCACAAAACGAGGGAAAACAGCACAAAACGAGGGGAACAGCAGAGAACAAGGGGAAAACAGCACAGAACGAGGGGAAATAGCACAGAACAAGGGGAAACAGCACAGAACAAGAGGAAAACAGCACAGAACGAGGGAAAACAGCACAGAACGAGGGAAAACAGCACAGAACAAGGGGAAACATAGAACGAGGGGAAACATAGAACGAGGGGAAAACACCACAAAACAAGGGGAAAACAGGTACAGAATAAGGAAAAACACAAGGGAAAGGGGAAAAAAGAAAAAGAAATGGGGAAAGAGGAGAAAAGGGGAAAATACACACCTTACAACATTTCCCCTCGTTTTGTTTCCCCTTCTTTTCCTTCCTTCATTATCTTCCAACTTTGTAAAGGAATGTAGAGGGAAAAATATATTGTTTGAAATGTTTTGGGAGAGAGAGAGAGAGAGAGAGAGAGAGAGAGAGAGAGAGAGAGAGAGAGAGAGAGAGAGAGAGACAGAGAGACAGAAATACAATGAGAGAGAGAGAGACAGAAAGACAGAGAGACAAAATACAATGAGAGAGAGAGAGAGAGAGAGAGAGAGAGAGAGAGAGAGAGAGAGAGAGAGAGAGAGAGAGAGAGAGAGAGAGAGAGAGAGAGAGAGAGACAGACAGACAGACAGACAGACAGAGAGAGACAGACAGACAGACAGACAGACAGACACAGACAGACAGCCAGACAGACATTAAACACAAAAAAAAACGAATGAGGGAATAAAGAGAGAACAATAAAAAAAGAATTAAAGAAAATGAAAATAAAAGGCGGAAAAATTAAGAAACAAAAAGAAAAAGAAAACAATGAAGATACAATAAAGAGGGGAAAAGAGGGGAAGAATGAGAGGAAGTGAGGGAAAGAGAGGAGAGGAGAAGAGAGGAAGGGAGAGGAAAAAAAAACAGAATATTGAGAAAGAGGAGGAGGAGAGAGAGAGAGAGAGAGAGAGAATAAAGAAGGGAAGAATGAAGATACAAAAGGAAGGTAGGAAGGAAGGAAGGAAACAAGAGAGAGAGAATGAAAGAATTTAATTAACGAAAGAAGGAAATGAAAGAAGGAAAGAAAGAAGGAATTAATGAAGAGAAAGAAAAACAAGAAAAACTGAAGGAAGGAAAGAAAATGTGGAAAAGCAAAAAGAAAGGAAAATAAGAAAAAGAAATGAAAGAAAGAAAGAATGAAAGAAAGAAAAGAAAGAAAATCTAAAAGAAAATCTAAGAAAAAATCAAACGAAAAAGAAAATAAGCATAAAAAAAGGATAAAAGGGAAGAAAGAAGAATGAAGGAAAGAAAAAGAAAGAAAAATGAAAAGAAAAGAAAAAGGAAAAGGAAAAATGAAGAAAAATGAAGATAAAAGAAAGAAAAGAAAGAAGTGAAGGAAAAAAAAGAAAGAAAGGAAGAAAAGAATGAAAGAAAAAGAAAAAGACTGAAAGAAGAAAGGAAAGAAGGAAAGAAGAAATAAAAAAGAAAGAAAGAAGAA
>NC_059258.1:3035070-3050070 GCF_017591435.1 Portunus trituberculatus
TGGGTTTAGAGTCTATTTTAAGGTATTTCAAGGGTATTTTTTCGCTTCTTTGGTGTTTTAAAGGGTGTTGGATCGTGTTGGTGTGTAAGTTTGTGGGTTTAAAATCTTTTCCAAGTTATCTTATTGTTTTTTCAAAGGGTTTTTGTGTTATGAATCTAAATTTGTGGGTTCGAAGTCTTTATTAAGGGTGTCTTGTTTTTCCGGTGTTTTAAAGGGATTTGGATTCTTTGTATGTGTTAATTTGTGGGTTTAAAGTCTTTTGGGGGGATATTTTAAAGATTTTTGTGCGTTATGTGGGTCTTACGTCTATTTAGGGGCATTTTAGGGGTATGGTTTGCTCTTTACTGTTCTAAAGGGAGTTGGATCCTGTTTGTGTGTTAATTTGTGGGTTTTAAGCCTTTATGGGGATACTTAAAGGGTTTTTGTGTTTTGGTTCTAAATTTGTGGGTTTCAAGTATATTTTTGGGGTATTTTAAGGTTATGGTTGCTCTTTGGTGTTCTAAAGGGTATTGGATCCTGTTTGTGAGTTAATTTGTGGGTTTGAAGTCTTTTGAAATAAAAAATGAAATATAAAAAAATTTATCAACTTCGTTACATTAAACTACACTTTTTCTCCTTTTCAATTCATTCCTCCTCCTCCTCCTCCTCCTCCTCCTCCTCCTCCTCCTCCTCCTCCTCCTCCACCTCCTCCTCCTCTCCTCCTCCTCCTCCTCCTCCTCCTCCTCCACTTCCTCCTCCTCCTCCTCCACCTCCTTCTCCTCCTCCTCCTCCTCCTCCTCCTCCTCTTTCTTGGAAGTGAGGAGAAAATATTGCAGGAATTAAAGGGAACAAGCAAACAATGAAAGGAAGAAATGTTGCAAGTGAAGAAACATTACTGGGAAAATATTACTGGGAAAAGAGAAAGAGAAAGAAAAAAACACTGGGAAAAGAGGAAAAGAAAAAAAATATTGGGAAAAGAGAAAAAGAGAAAAAAATATTACTGGGAAAAGAGAAAAAGAAAGAAAAAAAACACTGGGAAAAGAGAAAAAGAAAGAAAAATATTACTGGGAAAAGAAAAAAGAAAAAAAATACTGGGAAAAGAGGAAAAGAAAAAAATATATTACTGGGAAAAGAGAAAAAGAAAAAAAAGAAAAAAGAAAAAATAAACACTGGGAAAAGAGAAAAAGAAAAAATACTGGAAAAGAAAGAAAAATATTACTGGGAAATGAGAAAAGAAAGGAAAAATATTACTGGGAAAAGAGAAAAGAAAGAAAAAACACTGGGAAAAGAGGAAAAAAAAATATTGGGAAAAGAGAAAAAGAAAGAAAAAAAACTGGGAAAAAAAAAAAAAGAAAACGATGAAACTTAAAACAAAAAATAAAAATGAAAACTAAGAAATGGAAAAAAAAATGAAGAAAAAAAATAAGCATATAATTTGGAACGAAATCTTAAAAAAAAAAAAAAAAATCTTGAAAACGTAAAAAAATGAAATAAAACGAAATAAATAGAAATAAATAAGAATAAATGAATAAATGAATAAATGAATAAATAAAATAATAACCTCGTAATTGAAGACAAGTTAAATAGATCTAAGAATAGTTAAGGGAATAGTTAATAGTCCAAGAATTAAAAAAAAGGAAAAATTGTTAGATAGTAAAAAGAATAATTAGCGATAGTTTGATAGTTAATTGTTAGAGATGGTAAAAAGAATAATTAGCGATAGTTTGATAGTTAATTGTTAGTGATAGTAAAAAAATAGCGATAGTTTCATAGTTAATTGTTAGAGATAGTAAAAAGAATAATTAGCGATAGTTTGATAGTTAATTGTTAGTGATAGTAAAAAAAATAGAGATAGTTTGATAGTTAATTGTTAGATAGTAAAAATAATAATTAGAGATAGTTTGATAGTTAATTGTTAGAGATAGAAAAAAATAATTAGAGATAGTTTGATAGTTAATTGTTAGAGATAGTAAAAAAATAGAGATAGTTTGATAGTTAATTGTTGGTGATAGTAAAAAAAATAGAGATAGTTTGATAGTTAATTGTTAGATAGTAAAAATAATAATTAGCGATAGTTTGATAGTTAATTGTTAGAGATAGTAAAAAGAATAATTAGCGATAGTTTGATAGTTAATTGTTGGAGATAGTAAAAAAAATAGAGATAGTTTGATAGTTAATTGTTAGAGATAGTAAAAAAAATAGAGATAGTTTGATAGTTAATTGTTAGTGATAGTAAAAAAAATAGAGATAGTTTGATAGTTAATTGTTAGAGATATAGAGATAGTTTGATAGTTAATTGTTAGAGATATAATTAGAGATAGTTTGATAGTTAATTGTTAGATAGTAAAAAGAATAATTAGCGATAGTTTGATAGTTAATTGTTAGAGATAGAAAAAAAATTAGAGATAGTTTGATAGTTAATTGTTAGAGATAGAAAAAAAATAATTAGAGATAGTTTGATAGTTAATTGTTAGTGATAGTAAAAAAATAGAGATAGTTTGATAGTTAATTGTTAGTGATAGTAAAAAAATAGAGATAGTTTGATAGTTAATTGTTAGAGATAGTAAAAAAAATAGAGATAGTTTGATAGTTAATTGTTAGAGATAGTAAAAAAAATAGAGATAGTTTGATAGTTAATTGTTAGAGATAGTAAAAAGAATAATTATAGATAGTTTGATAGTTAATTATTAGAGATAGAAAAAAATAATTAGAGATAGTTTGATAGTTAATTGTTAGAGATAGTAAAAGAATAATTAGAGATAGTTTGATAGTTAAAGTAAATAGTGGTAGTTTGATAGTTTAGGTACAGCGTTAGTTTGATAGTTAAAGTGCATAGTGGTAGTTTGATAGTTAAAGTGCATAGTGGTAGTTTGATAGTTAAAGTACATAGTGGTAGTTTGATAGTTAAGTACATTGGTAGTTTGATAGTTTAAAGTACATAATGGTAGTTTGATAGTTAAGTGGTCAGGAATAGTTAGGAATACTTTGGATAGTTAGATAAGGAAAGACAGATCATTAAAGATACAAATAGTTACCTACAGTAATTACAACTTTTAAACCCTTGGATTAAAAAAAAAAAACACAAGAAATACAGCAAACACCTTAAATATACTCTAAAACCACCACCACCACCACCACCACCACCCTCTGCGAATCAATTACTTTAACCACGGGACTTGCAATAATAGAACACACAGACACACACACACACCTACCCAGCCAGCCACCAACGCACGAACACACCTCATTGTTACCAGAGAGGTATAGAAGGAGAGAGAGAGAGAGGGTGAGAGAGGGGGGCAGAAAGGGGGTGCAGAAAACGACCCCCACAAGACTTAGGGCGGTTAGGTAGCGAGTCAAACAAAAGGAGAGGGTAATGGGTGACCGCGGCTCTTAAACGAATTGTCTTTATCGCCGCCATATTGCTGAGGGAAAGTGTCACGAGGAGGAGGAGGAGGAGGAGGAGGAGGAGGAGGAGGTACTTAGAGGAACGAGGTACAAAGGAAGGAATGATTTTGCGGAAAGTAGAGAAGGAAGGAAGGAAGAGGAAGAGAAGAGGAGAGGAAGCATAGTGATCAAAAGGAGGAGGAGGAGGAGGAGGAAGAGAAAGTGTCGCCACCCAGAGGAGGAGGTCAAGGGATAAAAAAGGAAGAAGAAGAGGAAGAGGAAGAGGAGGAGGGGAGGAGGAGGAGGAGGAGGAGGAGGAGGAGGAGGAGGAGGAGGTACTTAGGAAAACGAGGTACGAAGAAGGTAATTAGTTTAAAGAAAGTAAAGGAGGGAAAATGAAAGGAAGAAAAAAAGAAGAGGAGGAGGAGGAGGAGGAGGAGGAGGAGGAGGAGGAGATTCAAAAGGAAGGAGGAATGAAGGAATTACTTTAAAGGAAGAACATTAACGAAGACAAAGGAAGAAACAAGCAGCAGCAGACTTGTTGGAGGAGGAGGACGAGGAGGAGGAGGAGGAAGAAGAAGAGAAAAGTATAGAAGCACTTGGTTTCAGGAGGAGGAGGAGAAGAAGGAGGAGGAGGAGGAGGAGGAGGAGGAGGAGGAGGAGGAGGAGGAAGAGGAAGAGGAAGAGGAAGAGGAAGAGGAAGAGGAGGAGGAGGAAGGTTATAGTGTGGAAGAACGTAGATAAAAAATTGTAAAGGATGGCATGAGAGAGAGAGAGAGAGAGAGAGAGAGAGAGAGAGAGAGAGAGAGAGAGAGAGAGAGAGAGAGCGGGGGGATAGGTTCAACTACCCAAAATGTAGTTAGGTTAATCTTGTTTCTTTAATCTTCACCCAACGTTCAATTTTTCTTCGTTTGACTTTATATACATCTAATATTTTTCAAGAGAGAGAGAGAGAGAGAGAGAGAGAGAGATACCCACGTTCGAAGCAATAAAAACTCGAGACAACAAACCTCAAAGCAAAATAACGAAATATACAACAAAAAACTAACACAATCTTACAAAAACAACAAAAAAACAACAAAAACACACCTACCACTATCACACCACTACAATCTTCCATTACACCCACATCGGAACTCAAAAACGTATATATTTGGCAATCATCGTACACAGGCACCTCCATTCCTCTCCCGCTGCTTCTCTCTCATCCACCACTCGCTTCATCTAAATAACACTTACTCAGCTTTACGGGCGATCCAGCGGCGTTTTCCTTAGTCCTCGCTCTTCCTGGATCTCTGAGTGGCCTCCTGGGGGGAAGACAACGACACACAGCGGGGGGAAACTCGAAAAAACACGTATTATTTTGAGGACACCTTCCGCATCATACTCTCAGCCGTGCCCAGGTGGAGCTCTCTCTGTCTCTCTCTCTCTGGGCATGCGTCACACCAGCAGTCACCCGCGAGCTTTGAATTAATGTGATATGTTGTAGAAGGCTGTGTGTGTGTGTGTGTGTGTGTGTGTGTGTGTGTGTGTGTGTGTGTGTGTGTGTGATGTTATGACTGTCGTATAGAGAGAGAGAGAGAGAGAGAGAGAGAGAGAGAGAGAGACCTGAATATATCTCCTAATACTTGTTCTCTCTCTCTTTCTCATCATTGTTTATCTTTCAAAAACAGAAATGGAAACAGGAAAAAGAAAAAGAAAAGTTGGGAATAAGAAGAAGAAGAAGAAGAAGAAGAAGAAGAAGGAGAAGAAGAAGAGGCCAAACTCAAACTACATCATTATTTTCATCATTTATTATACAACGTTGAAAAAAAAGTCACTTACTTAAAATAGTCAAGTAAAAATAATAAAATAATAATAATAATAATAATAATAGTAATACACACACACACACACACACACACACACACACACACACACACACACACACACACACAGAGTTTATCAGAATCTTAAAACTGATTCATCGTAAACTCAACAAAATTATCAAAACTTATACCACGAAAAATTAATTAAAAAAAATGAAAGATGAACTACAATATAAAACATAAGGCTAAAAATAAACTGTCATACATACATACATACATACATACACATACATACATACATACATACATACATACATAGTCCCGTACAAAATGTAGAAAATAAACACACAAATCTAATTATTTTGTGCGTGTTTCAATTCTAACTTTGAAATAACAGCGCTACAGAGAGAGAGAGAGAGAGAGAGAGAGAGAGAGAGAGAGAGAGAGAGAGAGAGAGAGAGAGATCGCACAGTCAGTATACTCGATAACAACTACAGCACACACACACACACACACACACACACACACACACACACACACACACACACACACACACACGTAGTATCACTGGTAGACCAAATTTTCACGAGTCTACGCTAATATAACACCATAGAAAACGAACACAGCACTAAAGAAAACGAGATGTAGGTCACAGTTTTCAATCCACTTCGATATTTTTTCCATCAGATATTAAGTTTTTTTCTTTATTTTTCATTTTTTTCTTTATTTTTTACTTCATTCTTCGTATTTGTCTATTTTTTTCAAGTTTCAATGTTTTTTTTTTTTTTTTTCGCGTATAAGAGTCAGCAAGAATCAGCATAGGTCAGCGAGTCAATAAAGCTCAATTTGCTGACTTCTCACTGCTGATTTCAGGCTTTGTGTCAGCTCGTCCCTCTCTCACGGCACTGTCATCATCATCATCAGCTCGCGTGGTGGTGAAAATAACAACAATAATGATGGTGGTAGTAGGAATAATAATAATAATAATCGTAGTAGTAGTGATAGTATTAGTGGTGATAGTAGTAGTAGTAGTAGTAGTAGTAGTAGTAGTAGTAGTAGTAGTAGTAGTAGTAGTAGTAGTTGTTGTTGTAGATAAAAACGTAAAAAAACTGTAACTTAATCTAACTACTACTACTACTACTACTACTACTACTACTACTACCAGCACCACCACCACCACCACCACCACCACAACCACCACTATCACCAAAACCACAAACAATCACCAAAACAAAGAAAAAAAAAAAACACCACACAACACCAACCACAACACCACAACACCACAACACCACCAGGAGAGAGGAACAATGAAAAACACCACACTAGGATCTACTTTCGTGATGTGGCGGGGAGAGGAGGAGGGAGAGGGCGAAGAGGAGCAGCATCAGTAGCCAGGGCGAGGAGACAGAGGGCGCTGTGCTGTATATAGGGCAGTAAGGGCACTGGTAAGACCCACACACCTCACATATGTCCAGGAGTGCGAGGGGCGTGGCGTTTATCATCACCATTTCAAAGTGTTCTGTTGAGAGAGTGAGTGAGGGTATGTTAATCTGTCTAGCCAAAGAAACATCCTTAACGCCTTCAGTATCATGGCAAGTCTTCACATTTATTCTAGTTACTATTTGGTGATTACATTCAGCTTCAGATATTCATAGCGTGATTGAAATAGTGAAGACTGGACGTTAATCTTCTGACTTCCATAAATCCTTCATAATGAAAAAAAAAATGGTCTAATGACACCAAACACTCATGGTAGAAATGTCCCAGTACTGAAGGGGTCAATAACTTACGGACTCACCAAACTTAGCCTCACCAAACTTAATTAAACCTCACCAAAATTTACCTCACCAAAATCAACCTCACCAAACCATCAATCTTCTGACTTCCATAAATCCTTCATAATATCAATAAAATCATCTAATTACACCAAAAACTCGTGGTAGAAATGTGTCCCAGTACTGAATATAACTAATCACTTTGAAACACCTTATCAGTCACCTCCAGTCAGTAAACAAGGTAGAAACTGCGAAATCTTCATCTTTTTAACCCTATTCTTTCTCGCAAATGTTTACAAAGACTTCATCATTTAATCCTAGTGCTATTAATCTTTCTTCATACAGTTAGGTCAGTGTGAAATATAGACCAGTATTCACGCCTCGTTCTCTCACCACGGCTATTTTCCAAGGCCACAGAGATGACTAGCGGTGATTTCAAGAGTGTTTCTCCAATTAATAATGCAGAAATCTTGTTAATCTGTCACTAGAACCATAAAAACGCCCTTGAAAACACTTAGCCCACAGAGATGACTAGCGGTGATTTCAAGACTGTTTCTCCAGTTAATAATGCAGAAATCTTGTCACTCTGCCTCTAGAACAGTAAAAAACACCTTAAAAACCTCGCGTAACCTTCAATAAAGCCTTCTGAAATAGTGTAAGTGAAGCATACAGAACTTCAAGATGAGGCAGAGTCTATTACCCAAAGCGTGAGTGATCCTATGTCATCGTAGGTGTGGCTTGGAATCGCCTCTCTGTCACGCTGTTAGGAAGTGATGAGTGTCTTAAGTCAGTGAGAGTCAGGCAGGCGGTGACTACTGACTATATTTCACGCAAGTTATGATCAAATTGTGCTGAGGCTTGCCTGTTAGTGTGTGTGTGTGTGTGTGTGTGTGTGTGTGAGAGAGAGAGAGAGAGAGAGAGAGAGAGAGAGAGAGAGAGAGAGAGAGAGAGAGCGTCATGGTGCTGAAGGGGTTAAGAAAAGTCAATAAACATATGTAAATAAGTAAAATAAGTATACAACTAAAAGAAAAAGCTAAAATAAATAAATTAATTAAATTGTACACTCATACCAGGGTGACGCCCCCCAAAAAAATAGATAAATGAATAAAAAAAAAGAGGCAAAAATAAGTAAATCACAAAAAGAAGCTTAGAAAAGAGAGGAATGTGTCTTACCTGGCGAGACAAGACAGGGACGAGTCTTACCTGGCGAGACAAGAGAGGGACGAGTCTTACCTGGGGAGACAAGAGAGGGACGAGTCGAGTCTTACCTGGCGAGAAGAGCTCCATGACAGTGGCTGAGCGGATGGCTGTCAGGTTGGCGGCGGGGTACCATCTTCGTATGTCATAGCTGAAGCACTGGCTGGAGTGTGACGGGATCTGGAGGCGATGAGAGAAGGAAGATTCAAACACCGGAAGAAGGAAAAAAATAGATAGATAAAACAAAATAAATAGATAAATAAATAGAAAGTGAAATTTGAAGGAAAAATAATAAGTGAGATTAAAAAATGATAACAATATGGCAAAATGTCCTCCTTAAACTGTGTGGTATTTAAAGCTTGTATTCTCAAACCTTTCTACGCTTCATCTTCACGATTTCAAAAGGCTTTATTTAAGTTTACATTTACACGAGTTTTTAAGGTATTTTTATGGTTCAAGAGGCAGAGTGACAAGATTTCTACGTTATAAACTGTAGACACACTCTTGAAAACCCCGCTAATCATCCCTGTGGCCTTAGAAAATAGTAGTGGTGAGAGAATTTTTAAGGGCGTTAAGGTCTTAGTGGCAGATTAACAAGATTTTTACATTATGGAGAAACACTCTTGAAAACCCCGCTAATCATCCCTGTGGCCAAGCGTTTCTGAGGTCCCGAAAAATATCTTACCCAGGTTCTCCAGACAGTTTCTCTTGATGATAATGTAGGAATGTTGTTAATCTGCCGCTAAAACCATAGAAACATTAATAAAAATCCCTATAACATCACTGACTGATTTTTAAAGCCACATAGATAGTTACCCGGGTTCTTCAGACTGATTATATTGTTAATATTGTAAGAATCTTGTTAATCTGCCGCTAGAATCATAGAAAACAATCTTAAATACTCGTGTCGCTTCAAATAAACCCTTTCAAAAGCAGTACAGGCGCTAGCAGAAGAAAATGAAAAGGAGGAAAAGAAAAAATACGAAGAAATAAGAACAAAAACACGAAAAGATAATATAATCACGAAGAATCACCCAAAATAATGAGACACAGGAGAACCAGAAAAAGAAAAGGAGAATTAGTGATAATGAAGATAATGAATAAAAAATATGTATAAAAAAAAGCAAAAAAAAAGATGCATAAACAAAAAGTTCAATTAATCCTTACATAAAGAAAGCAAAAAACAGGAACTTATATTCTCAAACTGCCAAAAAGTTCAATTGATCAACCCTTTTTACATAACAAAACCAAAAAACAGGAACTTATATTCTCAAACTGCCAAAAAGTTCAATTATTCCTTACATAACGAAAGTAAAAAACAGGAACTTACATTACCAAATTGCCAAAAAGTTCAATTAATCAACCCTTTTTACATAACAAAACCAAAAACAGGAACTCATATTCTCAAACTGCCAAAAAGTTCAATTATTCCTTACATAACAAAGGCAAAAACAACAGCTTACATTATCAAACTGCCAAAAAGTTCAATTAATCAACCCTTTTTACATAACAACAAAAACAGGAACTTATATTCTCAAACTGCCGAAAAGTTCAATAAATCCTTACAAAACAAAAGCAAAACACATGAACTCACATTATCAAACTGCCAAAAAGTTCAATTAATCCTTTTTACATAACAACAAAAACAAAAACAACAATTTACATTATCAAACTCCCCAAAAGTTCAATTAATCCTTTTTACTTAATAATAAAATAAAAAGCAACAATTTACATTATCAAATACTGCCAAAAAGTTCAACTAATTCTTACAAAACACAGGCAAAAAGCACAAACTTACATTATCAAACTGCCAGAATATGTGAGTTTTCGTCGTGTGCACATTTTTAAGCTCAGGGAAGTGTCCAGCGCTCCTTATTGCCGCTAGTCTCTCTTCTGCGTGTGGCTGGATTAACATGTAGCCAGTAGGGACCTCTATCTCCACCAGGGCGGCGCTACTGGTGTTCCCTTCCTCAGTAGCAAGCCACCTGTTGAAGGAAAAGGATGTCATGTTGGTTTAAGAGTTGCTTGGTGTTCATTTTGTGTGTGTGTGTGTGTGTGTTTTTTTTTTTTGTGTGTGGTTTTGTTGTTGGTGTTGGTGGTGGTGGTGGTGGTGGTGGTGTTTCTGCTGCAATATGGTGACAAAATTGTTGGAAATGATAGACTAGAGCAGTGGTTCTCAAACTGGGGGAAATTACCACCTGGGGGAGAAATTTGAAGATACCAGGGGGAAACAATTACACTACCTACAAACTGAAAGAATCTCAAAGTCAAATCAAAAGTCCTTTTATTTGTTCCTAACCGCTCTCTATGGCTATGCTTAATTGTTACTAACTGCTCTCTATCCACTTTACTCTAACTATAAATTTATCAGTATATTTGTACATTTGAAAAAAATAAATTGGTAAATAGTCTCAGTGTGTTTTAACTGCTCTCTCTCATACACATGAAGGGGAAATCTGGATGGTTGAACTGGGTGCAGGGGAAATGACTGAAAAAATTTGGGAACCACTGGACTAGAGAGGGAAAAAAACGTGGTTATTTATTACTTTTATTGCCACTACTACTACTACTACTACTACTACTACTACTACTACTACTACTACTACTACAACAACTACTACAACTTCCACCACTACCACTACTACTATTACTACTACTACTACTACTACTACTACTACTATTACTATTACAACAACAACAACTACTACTACTACTACTACTACTACTACTACAACTACAACTACAACTACAAAATGCTAACTAAAAAACCTAAAAAAAAAACCCACAAAACAAACCCACCACCACCACCACCACCACCACCACCACCACTACCTACTTTGCACAAACAGTCGTAGTAATGATGGACTTGTTTCTAAACTGGTGATACTTCTCCCATACATCCAGTTCAAAGTACTTCTTGTGTGGCTGTTCAATGAAGCCCAGCACGTCCACACCCCACGAGACCTCCAACTGTGCGATGGCTTGTCCTGATCCCTTCGCCATCAAGTTCACGTGTCCCCAAACGTTCTCCAGCTGGGTTTAGTGCGGGAGAAAACTCGATGTCGTTATGTTGATATTTTTCATGTTCTTTTTCTTATTATTTTTGTTTTTTTACGTAAGGAAGAGGACAAAATAGCATAAAAATGAAAAGATTAAAGAAAAATGCTCACTGTTAACGATTCACTCATTATTTTGTCTTTTTTATGTGACACTGGCTAGATAGTGTTCTAATATATCTTGTTTTGTTTTCTATTTCTTTTTTTTTTTTTTTTGTTAGTGGTGAGAATTACATATAAACTGAAAGGGTTGGTTAAGTGTGTGTGTGTGTGTGTGTGTGTGTGTGTAACAGGTATATCTACAATGCATATCTTAATGTACTACACTATCTTACTACTACAATATTCCACACCCACAACACCACCTAACCTAACCTAACCTAACCTAACCTAACTACATTAACTACAACACCAGGTAGAGTAGACACCAACACCACCTCACCCCAAAATTAACCTCACTAAACTTAACTAAACCTCACCAAACTTAACCTCACACAAATTAACCTCATCACAGTAAACCTCACCAAACTTAGTCTAACCTATCCACAATTTACCTCACCAAAATTAACCTCACCAAACCTAACTTAACTAAACCTCACCAAACTAACCTCAGCCAAATTAACCACACCATTATTAACCTACCTTAACAAAACCTCACCAAATTCAACCTCACCACACGAAACCAAACCTCACTGAACCTCACTTATCCTCACCAGGAGACCACTCACCTCAAACGAATGATAAGTAGATAAAGACTCATTAGTAATCTTGACCTCCAGGGGCGTGACAGGCTGGGATGTGACCTCAAAAGTACAGTCAATATTCGTCACATCCCTTAGTCTTGCCCTGAACGAATACTCCGCCAGGGCCTGCATCGCCACCACTGTATCCTGCAGGAGTGGGTGAAGGAAAGGAGGGTAACTGAAGGAAGAGTGTGTGGATGGCGTGGTTTGTTAATGGGAAGGAGGGAGGAGGGAAGAGGGAGGGAGAGATTAAGGGTATAGGAGATAGGTGGATGAAAGGGAGGGTAGGATAGAAGGATTGAAGGAAAGGCTAAGGGATGGAGGAATAGAGAGAGAGAGAGAGAGAAACAGAGAGACAGAGAAACGAGAGACGAAACAAGACCAAAGAAAGAGACGAAAGAGAGAAAAATGACAATAGAAAACAAAATAAAAGCAAAAAACAAACCAGAAAAACACAAAACATACACACACACACACACACACACACACACATACACTCACCGAAGTAGACACGAACGCAAAGTCCCAATCTCTCACAGCATTCAGCCACCTCATAACTTGCTCAGAATTTGTCGTCACTCCTTCCCTCGTGAGCAGTACTAGCAGACCGTAACTTGTGGCCTCGACAGCATGCGCGTCCCACTGTTCAGGCTCCCTTGGCAGCAGGAACGCCCTCTGACTGTTCTCCTGGCGACGAAGGTGTGTGGTAATGCGTACCTTGGACCAGTACGCCATGTCACCTGTAGAAGAGACAAGGATAGGTGAGATAGAGAGGAGGAAGAGCAGGAGGTGATAGTGTTTGTGGTGTAGGAGGTGGTGGTGTTGATAAGCTGATAAATGCAGGAAGAAGGAGGAGGAGGAGAAGGAGGAGGAGGAGGAGGAGGAGGAGGGTAGAAATAAAGGAATGAGTTTATTTATTTATTTTTTTAAGATTGGCAGGTGAAAAGGCAAGGAAAGGTGAGAATTAGCAAAAAATTTAAAGGAATGGTTAATTTTAATATAACTTTTAGAACGACAGGTAAAAAAAGGTAACAAAAAAATAAAAAGACAAAATAATGGTTGATTTTAATGGGATTTTTAGATTGTCAGGTGAAAAAAAAGGAAATGTAAGAAAAAGCAGAATTTAATGGGGTTTTTATGCAGTTTGATGGAAGAAAGGACATGGAAAGGTGATAGAAAGGTGAAAAATAAAATAATGGTTGATTTTAATGGGTTTTGATGGAGACTGACAGGTGAAAAGACATCGAAAGGTGATAAATAGATAAAAAGATGAACGAATGGTTGATTTAATTAGTTTTATGAAGACTGACAGAAGAAAAGACAAGAAAATATGATAAAAAGGAAAAAAAAGATAGAAGAATGAGTTTTAATGGGTTTTTATGAAGACTGACAGAAGAAAAGGAAAAAAGTGAGATAGATAAAAAAAAAGGCAAAAGAATAGATATTAATGGAGGGTTAATGGAGAGTGACAGATGAAAAGACAGGAAACCATATCTTCAAACTCTCCTACGCCTTAATCCAACTAATTTCAAAGAAGGAAAAGTACAGGTGAGAACAGGTAAGGGAGACTGAAGGCTAACTGAGAGGACCAAGGTGTTATAAAGTGAGGGGAAGGATGAGGGGAAGGATGAGGGGAAGGATGAGGGGAAAAGAATGATGATGAGAGAATTTGAATGTGAGAGACGGAAAATGATGAGCAGAAATGATGATGAGGTAATGACGTGTGTGTGTGTGTGTGTGTGAGAGAGAGAGAGAGAGAGAGAGAGAGAGAGAGAGAGAGAGAGAGAGAGAGAGAGAGAAATCGCAGTAATTGTAAAAAAAAAAAGAAAATAAAGAAGGAAGAGAAAATGAACAGAAAACGAGGAACAGAAAAAGAGCAACAGAAAACGAGATATTAACCCTTTCAGTACTGGGACACATTTTGACCTTGAGATTTGTGTACCATTAGACCATTTTATTGACATTAGGAAGGGTCTATGGAGGTTGGAAGATTAATGGCCACAGTCTTCACTATTTTAACCCCCCACATGAGTTTCTGAAGCTGTATAAAATCACCAAATAGTCACCAGAATGAATATAAAGACTCGTTTTGAGGAAATTTTAAGACAGTTTGGCATGTTTTGAGGGCATTTTAAGACAGTCTGACATGTTTTTAAGACAGTTTGGCATGTTTTGAGGGGATTTTAAGACAGTCTGGCATGTTTTTAAGACAGTTTGGCATGTTTTGAGGGGATTTTAAGACAGTCTGGCATGTTTTTAAGACAGTCTGGCATATTTTGAGGGATTTTAAGACAGTCTGGCATGTTTTGAGGGCATCTTAAGACAGTTTTGCATGTTTTGAGGGCATTTTAAGACAGTCTGGCATGGCATGTTCTGAGAGCATTTTAAGACAGTTTGGCATGTTTTAGGGCATTTTAAGACAGTTTGGCATATTTTTTAGGGCATTTTAAAAGTTTCGCATGTTTTAAAGGGCATTTTAAGAAAGTTTTGCATGTTTGAAGGTAATTTTTAGACAGCTTCGCATGTTTTGAAGGCATTTTATTGACATTAGGAAGGCTCTATGGAGGTCAGAAGATTAATGGCCACAGTCTTCACTATTTTAATCCCCCATATGAATTTCTGAAGCTGTATAAAATCACCAAATAGTCACCAGAATGAATATGGAAACACGTCCTGGTACTGAAGGGGATAAGAAACAGAGAAGGGCAAGGAAGAACACTCACCTTGCTGTCTTCGCCTGGCATAGAGTCTGGCCGCCGCTGTGTCTGCAGAGGGGGAGCCCAGCACGGTGAGGGCGTAAGCGGTGATGGCCAGGTGGTACACGTCATGCAGGTGCGCTAATTGGAACACCAAGTAACTGTCGAGAAAGGTGTGTGTGTTTTAGTGTTTTCCTCAATTTTTTTTTTTTTTTTCTTTCTTTTTTTTCTGTTTTTATTTGAGAGAGTAAGGTTTGTGTGTGTGTGTGTGTGTGTGTGTGTGTGTGTGTGTGTGTGTGTGTGTGTGTTTTTTTTTTCTTTTCATTCTTCTTTTTTTCTCATTCTTGTCCTACTTATTT
>NC_059258.1:3052570-3057570 GCF_017591435.1 Portunus trituberculatus
CAGAAGAAGAAAAGAAAAAAAAAAAAAAAATCAGGAAAACGAAAAAAAAGACAAAAAAAATGGAAAAAAAGGAGAGAAGAAATTAGGGAAAACAAAACACACCGGTTATAGAAATCCTAGCTGCAGGAGACCCATATAGGAACCTTCGTATGATACTGAAGGGGATAATAGGACTCTCATCAATAGGAACGTCCAGGAACTCGTAAAGGACAGCTCGGTTACGCAGATCAAGGACTAAGGACGTGTGTTTACGGACCGGGACTCCTTCAGGCTGCAGGAGAGAGAGAAGGACGTGTAAGGAAATGTGATGTTTGGAAGCCTTTTATTTCCTGCTGATGATGATGATGATAGCTTACCTTCACCTCCACCTCCCACGTCTCGGAGTCCTGCATCACCTGCGTCACAGCTTCTATCGTCACCTCCATCGTGCCGGACTGCCTTGTAACCGCTAAAGGAAACAGCACTTCCTTCAAGCCGCCAGGGGGGATCTGAGAGGTACACGAAAGATTACTTAAGCCTCCCATAAAAATATTTCGTTTTCTATGTTCAGTTTATTTTTTCCCAAATTATCTCGTTCTTTCCCACTAATACAAAGAGAAGGACATAGTATCCAAACAAAATCACGCAAAAATAAACGAAAAAGCATCACTCACATAGATAAAAACAAAAAATAACAACAAAAACACCAAAACAACTCTTAACGCACCAGAGAAAACGGAACTATAATTAGGATAACTGAAGCAAAACAACCACGCGCCGCTACTCACAATAATAAGGTGCTGGTGTTGCCCTCTGGAGAGTCTAGGCCTGAAATGCTGTACGTTGCCATCCTCCTCCACGTTGACGAACATGTAATCATCGCTGTCGTGCAAGATGAGGACCGCCTGCAGCGTTATGTCCACCAAATTGTAGGCAAGAACACGTATGGCGATCTGTGAGAGGAGGGAGTGTGTAGACTGAGATGAAAAGTTATAGGATGGAGGAAAAGATACGAGGAGGAGAGGAAACGAAGGAAAGAAGGAAGGAAGGAAGGAAGACTGAGATGAAAGGTTATAGGAATGGAGGAAAATATACGAGGAGGAGAAGGAAAGAAGGAAAGAAGGAAGGAAGGAAAGAAGGAAGGGAAGATGGAAGCAAAGGTAATCTAGACTGAATTTGAATGGAGGGAAAAATATGAGTGGAAGAGAAGGAAAAGAAGAAGGAATAGAGGAAAAGATGAGGAAAGGAAGGAAGGAAAGGAAAGTTGTTTGGATTCTTTAAATTGGAAGGAAGGGAAAGCTCTCAGGGTGAGAGGAAACGAAGGAAAAAGGAAGGAAGGAAGAAAGAGGAAAAAAATGAAGAGGAGGGAGACACAAGAAGGATTAGAAGAAGGAAGGAAAGAAGAAAGAAAGAAAGAAGAAAAAGATAAATAGAAAGGAGAAACAAGAGAAATTAGGAAGGAAAGAATGAAGAAAGAAAGAAAGAAGGAGACATTGGAAGGAAGGAAGAAAGGAGAGAAAGAAGAGAGAAAAAGTAAGAAAAAAAAAGTGAAGAGGAAGAGAAAACACTGGAAGGATTAGGGAGGAATGAAGGAAAGAAAGAAGGAAAGAAGGAAGGAAGGAAGGAAGAGGAAAAAAAACTGGAGATGAAAAACACACAAGAAAGAATAAGAAGGAAATAAGAAAGGAAGGAAAAGAAAAAAAGTAAAAAGGAAGGAAGAATGAAAAGAAAGAAAGAAGGAAAGAAGGAAGGAAGGAAGGAAGAGAAAAAAAACTGAAGATAAAAAACACACAAAAAACAAAAGGAATAAAATAAGAAATGAAGGAAAAAGGAAAAGAAAAAAAGTAAAAAGGAAGGAAGAATGAAAAGAAAGAAGGAAAGAAAGAAGGAAGGAAAGAAGAGAAAAAAACTGAAGATGAAAAACACACAAGAAAGAATAAGAAGGAAATAAGAAAGGAAGGAAAAGAAAAAAATTAAAAAGGAAGGAAGAATGAAAAGAAAGAAAGAAGGAAGGAAAGAAGGAAGGAAGGAAGAGGAAAAAAAACTGAAGATAAAAAACACACAAAAAAAAAAGAAATAAAATAAGAAAGGAAGGAAAAGAAAAAAAAGTAAAGAGGAAGGAAGAATGAAAAGAAAGAAGGAAAGAAAGAAGGAAGGAAGGAAGGAAGAGAAAAAAAAACTGAAGATGAAAAACACACAAGAAAAAATAGAAAGAAGGAAGGAAGGAAAAGAAAAAAAAAGAAGGAAGAATGAAAAGAAAGAAGGAAAAAAGAAGGAAAGAAGGAAGAGAAAAAAACTGAAGATGAAAACACACAAAAAACAAAAGGAATGAAATAAGAAATGAAGGAAAAGGAAAAGAAAAAAGTAAAAAGGAAGGAAGAATGAAAAGAAAGAAAGAAGGAAGGAAAGAAGGAAGGAAGGAAGGAAGAGGAAAAAAACTGAAGATGAAAAACACACAAGAAAAAATAGGAAGAAGAAAGGAAGGAAAAGAAAAAAAAAAGAAGGAAGAATGAAAAGAAAGAATGAAAGAAGGAAGGAAGGAAGGAAAAACTGAAGGAAGGGCGTCTTATCTTTAATTAACCCACCTGTTCACCTCTCCTGCAGAACTCTGGGCCCTCTACAGCGATATAGAAGGGCGGGTCACTCAAGAACTGGAGATAGAAAACAAATGAATGAACAAGATACAAATAAAAACGAAAGTAAATAGAAAGAAAATGAATAAATAAGAAAAAAAAGATAAACAGATAAATAGATAAACAAATAGAAAAATAGAATAGATGAAAAAAAATTGATTAATGATGAAAAAAGACGTACAGATGAAAAAATAAGAAAAATAAATATGAAACTGAAAATAAATGAAAAAGTGGAAGAAAATGGATGATGAAAAAGGAATTGAGAGAAAGATAAAAAAAACTCGCAGAAAAGAAAAAAAAAATAAAGGAAAAATGGCAGATGAAAGGGAAGAGGGAGAAAGGAAGAAGATAAGACAATAAAAATGGGGAAAGTAGAAGGAAAGTGAGAAAATAGAAGACGAAAGAGAACAACGAAAGGAAACAAAGAGAAGAAGAGAAATATAAAGACGAAGAAAAAAACAAGCAAAATAAGAAAGAAATGAAAAATTATCACACACACACACACACACACACACACATACCTGTATAGGCTCATGGGTGAAAGCTAGGCCAAATTCCGGGTGAATTGCATAGGCCTCCACAAACCACTCCTCTGCAGTCTTGACAACCTCCCTCTCTATCTCCTCCTGCCCGCGATGTCCTGCAGGAGGTATAGGAGAGGAGGAGGAGGAAAAAAAGAGGACAGGTAGATAGGAGAGGAAAAGGAGGGAAAAGAGGAGGAGAGTAGGAGGTAAAGGAGAGGAAGAGGAGGAAAAAGAGGAGGGGTAGATTTGGGAGAGGAAAAGGAGGGAAAAGAGGAGGAAGGGTAGGTGTAGGAGAGGAAGAGGAGGAAAAAGAGGAAAAGAGGGTAGATATGGAAGAGGAGGAAAAAAAGGAGGAGTTAGGAATTGCAGAGGAAAAGGAGGAAAAAGAGGAGAAGAGGGTAGATATGGAAGAGGAAGAGGAGGAAAAAAACAAGGAGGTAGGAATGGGAGAGGAAAAGGAGGGAAATGAGGAGGAGGGATAGATATGGAAGAGGAAGAGGAGGAAAAAGAGGAGGACGGGTAGATATGGAAGAGGAATAGGAGGAAAAAGAGGAGAAGAGAGGTATATATGGAAGAGGAAGAGGAGGAAAAAAGGAGGAGGTAGGAATGGCAGAGGAAGAGGAAAAAGAGAAGAAGGGGTAGATATGGAAGAGGAAGAGGAGGAAAAAGAGGAAGAGAAGTGCATTATTACGAGAGACGAAGTAAGATAAGATAAGTGAAGATAACGTGACTTAATTTGTAACAGTACTCTTGATAAGATAACGAAGCGATATTGTTTGCTTCAGTTTACCATTAAATTGTCTTCTTTACTTATTTTCTTTATTTAATCTTGTTTTCATGTTTACTTAATCCTGATCTTAATGTATTTTTTCTTGATTTTACTGTATCTCTCTCTCTCTCTCTCTCTCTCTCTCTCTCTCTCTCTCTCTCTCTCTCTCTCTCTCTCTCTCTCTCTCTAGCTTCATGTCACAAAGCATTCTCTTAGTTTTCGTTCGCTTTCTTTTCTTTAATTTATTGATTTTATGTTATTGATGTAAAAAAAAACGTGACGTGACCTTACCTGACCTTACCTGACCTTACCTAACAACTTGACACTCACACATACAGAAAACGTGAATCTAACCAAAGCAAACGTGACACAACTTAAATCTAACTTAATGCAGTATTTATTAAGATAGGGCATTGGAACCTGATTTAACCTAACCTAACCTAACTTAACCTAACTCTAATCTAACCTGGCTTAACACTCAGACAAAACTAACGTGACACAACTTAAATCTAACTTGTGAAATATATATCAAGAAATGGCATTGAAACCTGATTTAACTTAACCTAACCTAACTTAACCTAACCTAACCTAACCTGGCTTAACACTCAGATATACAGGAAACGTGAATTTAACCAAAACAAACGTGACACAACTTAAATCTAACTTAATGCAGTATTTATGAAGACAGCATTGAAGCCTGACTTAACTTAACCTAACCTAACCTAACCTAACCTGACTTAACCTAACCTAACCTAACCTAACCTAACCTAACCTAATCTAACCTAACCTAACCTAACCTAATCTAACCTAACCTAACCTAATCTAACCTAACCTAACCTAACCTAACCTAACCTAACCTAACCTAACCTAACCTAACCTAACCTAACCCAACTTTCAATCTTCCTCAGTGCAATATTTATGAAGACACACCATTCAAACCTTCCCCAAACGAGCCTTCACCATACCAACCCTCACCAACCCTCACCAACCCTCACCAACATCACCAAACCTCACCAAACCCAGCCACGTGAACACAGGGGGGGGGAGGGGAAAAAGACACATACCAATCCAGATGTTAGCGATGCACCACTCGAT
>NC_059258.1:3062570-3067570 GCF_017591435.1 Portunus trituberculatus
CCTAACCTAACCTAACCCAACCTAACCCAACTTAACCCAACCTAACCTAACTTAACCTAACTTAACTTAACCTAACCTAACCTAACTTAACCTAACCTAACCTAACTTAACCCAACCTAACCTAACCTAACCCAACTTAACTCAACCGAACCTAACCTAACCTAACCTAACCTAACCCAACCTAACCTAACCTAACCCAACCTAACCCAACCCAACCTAACCCAACCTAACCCAACCTAACCTAACCTAACCTAACCCAACTTAACCCAACCCAACCTAACCTAACCTAACCTAACCCAACCCAACCCAACCTAACCTAACTTAACCTAACCTAACCTAACTTCCTCTCACGTCACCTCGCCTCATGTCACTCGATACCCTTACCTTCATATTATTGAGGACAGACACAGGGACAGCCATCGCGTCCGCCACCATCTCTCCGTCGTGAGTGACCGCGTACACCACAACAGTGAAGCGTGGGGACATGGAGGAGGACACTGCCACACTAAAGGTCACCACGTCATCGCCTCCCGTGACCTCAGATGACACGTGCAGCAGTAACCCCTTGGCCAGGATCTGAAGGAGGTGAAGGAGGCGGTGAAGGAGGTGGTGAACGAGATATGGAGGTGTAGGAGGTGAAGGAGGAGGTGAAGGAGATGATATGGAGGTGAGGAGGAGGTGAAGGAGATGAAGGAGGTGAAGGAAGTGGTGAAGGAGATGAAAAAGGAGGTGAAGGAGGTAGTGGAGGTGGTGGTGAAGGAGGTGAAGGAGGTGGTGAAGGAGATGGTGAAGGAGACAAAGATGTTGACGAAATAAAAACGAAAAATAAATAAAAAAAAAAAAAACTTTCAAAATAAACTAAAATAATCAAAACTTCACAAACTTCAAAACAAAAAAACTTCTAAAACTAAAAAACTAAAAAAAAAATCAACCTTGAAAAAAAAATTGATCAAAACTTCACAAACTTCAAAAAAAAAAACTTCTTAATACTTACCATATAAATAAACTTAGGCACGTGGAAGTTTGACCTCACGTGCAGCACAACGAACTCCCCAACACGTGCCTCGTCCGTGCTCGTGGTCACCTGAATGTACCTGTGGGGGGGAGGGGGGAAGAGAGGGGGAGATCAGGTGAGTAGGGGAGAGAGGAAGAAAGAGAGAGAGACATACGATAAAGGACAAAACTAAATTCTCTCTCTCTCTCTCTCTCTCTCTCTCTCTCTCTCTCTCTCTCTCTCTCTCTCTCTCTCTCTCTCTCTCTCTCTCTCTCTCTCTCTCTCACCTGTGGCCGGGGTTGTGGTGGGCCAGGGCGGTGGTGGTGGTGGCGGCAGTGGCTTCTGAGTCCTGGTAGGTAATGTCAAATTGAACCTTCGTCGCCTCCTTCGGAATGTCCACCTTGAATCTACGGGGAGAGAGTGGTGGTGGTGGTGGTAGTAGTAGTAGTAGTAGTAGTAGTAGTAGTAGTAGTAGTAGTAGTAGTAGTAGTGGTGGTGGTGGTGGTGGTGGTGGTGGTGGTGGTGTTGATGGAGGAGGAGGAGGAGGAGGAGAATGAGAACCAGGAGGAGGAGGAGGAGGAGGAGGAGGAGAAGGAGAAAAAGAGAAAAAGAAAAAGAAAAAAAAAAGAGAAAAAAGAAGTGCATGAAAGAATAATAACAAAAATAAGAACAATTTAAACAAGGTCAAGAACAAAAGAAGAAGAAGAAGAAGAAGAAGAAGAAGAAGAAGAAGAAGAAAGAGCAACAAAATACACTAACAGTCTTAATAAACACAAAAACACAACACAACACAACACAACACTTACAATTAACCCTTTCTCACCAACAAAACACCCAAAAACACTTAAAAAACACACAAAAAAAACTTGAAAAAAAACACAAAAAAAACACAACCTCTTTAGAAAAACACTCACAAAAACACTCACAAAACAACACAAGACACAACTCAAGCAACATAAAATAAAACACTGTATTCTCTTAACACACAAACTAACAAACTCAATTTTTTCTTTTCCCATTTTCTTTCTACAAAATTTTGAGACTTTACCTTCATTTTTCCCACACGTCCAGGTGTGTTATTAATATTACCACACTGTCTCTCTCTCTCTCTCTCTCTCTCTCTCTCTCTCTCTCTCACCTGAAGATACCAGTGCTCCTGTATTCAGCAAAGTATTGGTCTTTGGTGTAATCTTGAAACAGTTCCTTGAGTTCGTTCTCCGCGGCTGTCACTTCATACTTCCAAGCGTCTGATTCTGTCTCCTCGCCGCCCCACAGCCACTCCCACTGTGCATTCTTCAGGGTCTCCATCGCTCTCTCCCTTGTGTCCGTGTCTTGCGCGAGTGGCGGGACAATAATCTTGAGAAATGAAAGAGAATGGGTTAAAGGTTTGTCTGTTTCAAGAATACACGATGATTTTAAAAGGTTATGGTTTAGTTTAAGGTTTATATAGCAAAAAGGGATTGAATAGTGTATCGTGAGGCTTAAAAGGGTTAAGGGTTGTCTGGTTCATGAGTACAATGTTTTTTTTTAAGAGTATAGAGATTAGTGTAAGGTTGATATAGATGAATAAGTGATTGAACAGTGTATCTTGAGACATAAAGAAAGGGTTAGTGGTTTATTCGGTTTACTAATACATGAATACAAAAGATTACAGAGTTTAATTTAAGACTGTCATGAGGGTTTCAAGTTAGAGTGTTTAGGTAAACAGGAAGACACTGAACATTGAACTTTGAGACATAAAGAAAAAGAATAACTACACAGTGTTTTTAAAAGGTCACAGTGGTTGGTTTGCGTATATCACGAGGATGTCTAGTTAGAGACGTGTTTATGAAGAAAGAAAGACATTGAACAGTGAATCTTGAGACATAAAGAAAAGGAATAATTACACAATGTTTTTAAAAGACTATAGTGTTTGAGTCAAGGTTATCACGAGGGTTTCAGTTAAAGACGTGTTAATATAGAGAAAGATAAGAGATTAAACAGTGAATCTTGAGACATAAGAGAAAAGGGTTATGAAGTATTTGGTTCAAGAATACACAATGTTTTTAAAAGATTACAGTGTTTAATTCAAGATTATCACTAGGGTTTAAAGTTAAAGACGTGTTTATATAGAGAGAAAAAAAAAGATTGAATACTGGATCTAGAGACGTAAAAAGAAGGATAATTTGTTTATGTGATACAGAGAAAAAGATTATTTGGTTATGTGATACAGTTTACTAACACACATTGTTTTGAAAGGCAATAGATTTTAATTCAAGGGTGTCACGAAAGTTTTAAATTAGAGATGTGTTAATAGAGAGAGAAAAAAAAGACTGGACACATGCAAAGATTTAATTGGTTATATGATACGATTTACTAAGACGCATTGTTTTTAAAGGCAATAGATTTTAATTCAAGGGTGTCACGAAGGTTTAAAATTAGAGATGTGTTAATAGAGAGAAAAAGAAAGACTGGACAGTGAATCTTAAGACATGCAAAGATTTAATTGGCTATATGATACGATTTACTAAGACACAATGCTTTTTTTTAAGGATATTAATTGAAGGTTATGAAGAGGGTTTAAAGAAAGGGACATGTTGACATAGAGAAAAAAAGAAGATCGAATACTGAACTTTGAGACATACAAAAGGTTTACTCGGTTCTATGAAATGGTTCACTGGTGCACAAGATAACTACACCATTTCATAAGCTTAGAAAAAAATACACTAATTCATAGACATAATACAGAAACCAACAACTGTATTCCTAAATGTCTTACTGTAACTTGCTATTGGTGTAACTTATTATTGGTGTAACTTGCTATTGGTGTAACCTGCTATTGGTGTAACTTGCTATTGGTGTAACTTATTATTGGTGTAACTTATTATTGGTGTAACTTGCTATTGGTGTTGGTGTAACTTATTATTGTGTAACTTATTATTGGTGTAACTTGCTATTGGTGTAACTTATTATTGGTGTAACTTGCTATTGGTGTAACTTATTATTGGTGTAACTTATTATTGGTGTAACTTATTATTGGTGTAACTTGCTATTGGTGTAACTTATTATTGGTGTAACTTATTATTGGTGTAACTTATTATTGGTGTAACTTGCTATTGGTGTAACTTGCTATTGGTGTAACTTGCTATTGGTGTAACTTATTATTGATGTAACTTGCTATTTACTGTAACTTGCTATTGGTGTAACTTTCTATCGGTGTAACTTCCTATTGGTGTAACCTGCTATTGGTGTAACTTGGTGTTAATACGAGCTTTGTAATTATAGGTTGTGTTTACCTCAGGCAGCTTGAAGGAGGAGGAGGGAGTGTACACCGTGGCCTTGATAAACAGCGTAGATTCCTCAAGGCGGGAGGGGTCCATTGCCTGTTTGTCTGTGTGTTGAACTGCCACCTGAGAGAAGGACGGGGAGAAGAGGTAAAGAGAATAGGAAAAAAGAGACGGATTAAAAAGAATAAAGATAGCTAGACACAAGAAAACAGAGGATAGACAGAAAACAGAGAGATAGACGGATAGATACACGATGCAAAGAGGCGAGAAAGATTTAGAGCAGAGATAGACAGATAGATAAAGAAAGTAGATAGAGCAAGGAAAGAAAAAAAACAGAGACAAGAAAGACAGGAAAACAGAGATAGAGATGGATAGACAGAAAATAGAGAGATAGACGGATAGATACACGATGCAAAGAAGCGAGAATAATTTAAACAAAGTAGATATAGACAGATAGATAAAAAGATAGACAAAGAAAATAAAAGAACAAACAGGTAGAGACAGGAAAACAGAGACAGACGGACAGACAGACGCACAATACAAGGAGGTGAGAATAATAGACAGACAAACAGAGACAAAGAAGAGATAGATAAGCAGATAAAGATAAGTAAGAAGAAGAGGAGATAGATAGAGACAAAAAAACAAATAGATAAAAAGATAAAAGTGATGAAAAATAAATATGAAAATGAATAAATACGTTTAATAATGAAAGAAAGAAGGGAAGAATCAAATACTGATGA
>NC_059258.1:3070070-3087570 GCF_017591435.1 Portunus trituberculatus
GTAAACATGTCCCTATAGTGAAGACTGTGGCCATTAATCTTCTGACCTCCATGGACCCTTCCTAATGTCAATAAAATGTTCTAATCGTATCCAAAACTCGCATTTCCACACTCATTTTGGTGACTATTTGGTGATTTTATACAGCTTCAGAAACTTATGTTGGGGATTAAAATAGTGGAGACTGTGACCATTAATCTTGTGACCTCCATGGACCCTTCCTAATGTCAATAAAATGGTCTAATTGTACACAAATCTCAAGGTAAAACTGTGTCCCAGTACTGAAGGGGTTAACATAACTTTCTTTTCCATCATTTATCCTCCTTAGGCCAATATCTCTTAAATGAAGACTAACTCAATGAAAATATGAACTAAGTTACTTCTTTTCATCTTTTCCTTTTTTTTCCTGTATAAACAAACAGAGAGAAGGTCAACTAAACTAGAATAAGGAAATTTACATAGCAAACTGTTCTCTTCACATAACTTTTCCATGTATAGAATTGTAACACTGTTCTTTCTATTACAAATCACTTCACTATCTAGAAATAACACAAGATTTTAGGAACAAGGTAGTCTATTGCATTTTTTCCCTCTGATCCCACAAAAGAAAAAGTCAGAGAAGGTTCAGCTGTTTCCTTACTCTATCATTACTTTTTTCCCTCCTTGCTTACGTCAGCGTGTGATTTATTGAGCTGTGGAACTGAATAAGCGACTCCTGTGATTAATATTTTACCTGGCGCAGAGAGGACCAAAAAAAATGAACTCACCAAGGACACGGGAGGAGAATAAACACGCATGCACGCACACACGCACACGGAAATACACGTTCATGCACACACACACACACACACACACACACACACACACACACACACACACACACGTAAATACTAAGAAAACTGAGGGAAAAAATTATAAATATAGACAAAGATAAGATAGGACAAGTATAGACTGGTTAGCTACACACACACACACACACACACACACACACACACACACACACACACACACACACACACACACACACTTCAAAATATCAAAAGGTGACCCTCTGCCGTCTTTCCGCCATCCACACCCACACCCACCCACACACACACACACCTCCCTCCCACACACACACACACAAACACCCCCAACACACACACAGCCTTGAATACACCACCACAATACCACACCAGCTCACCATCTCACCAGCTCACCATCTCACCTCATACAAAGGTTCATAAAGTTTGTGCACCAAAAACTGCTTCTCCTGCTCCTGTTTTCTGGCTTGGACTTTGACGCGCCACCATCCAAGCTGCGGCAGGTCTGGTAGCGTGAAAGAGACGTCCACGATACCTAAGGAGAGAGAGAAGGAAAGGTACAGGTGTGAAGGAAGGGAAGGAGTGAGGAGAAGAAGAGAGAGGGTGAGGATTAGCACAGTGATGAGTGACAGGAAGGAAAAGTGGGGTAGCTTAGTGGTGAGAGAAGGAAACCGAGTGTGGTAGGTGAAAGAAGAGTGAGGTTAGCTTAGAAAGAAGTGAAAGAAGGGTGAAAGAAGTGAAGTTAGCTCAATGTAGAGGGAAAGAAGAAGAAGGCTGAGGATGAAAGAACGAGAGAGAGAGAGAGAGAGAGCAAGGAAGTGAGGAAGAGAAGGAGAGGTGGTAGGTGAAAAAGAATGAACTTAGCTTAGAAATGAGTGAGAGAAGAAGAGAGTGAGGGTGAAAGAAGCGAATTTAACTTAGTAATGAGGGAAAAAAGAAGAAGCTGGAGAGAGAGAGAGAGAGAGAGAGAGAGAGAGAGAGAGAGGATGGTAGATGAGAGAATAGTAACGTTAACTTAATGGAATGGGAGATGAAGGATAGAGAAAGTTAGAATAGTGATCCATACTTGCATTAAAGAAAACATGACAAAAACTTCCTCTTCTTCTTGTGGATGGGGTGGATAGTGGTGAAAGAAGAGTAAGATTAGGTGGATAAGTGGATTGACAGAAAGAATAGTGGATAGATGGATAGAGGATAAGGAAAGTGTAGGTAATAACAGGAACGAAGAGGAGAAACACAGAGAAATGAACAGGGATAGAGTAGGATTGGATAGGATTGGTAGAAAGGATGGTGGATAGAAGGATAGAGGATAATGAAGGAATGAAGCGGAAAAACACAGAGAAATAAACAGGGACAGAAAAGCAGAGATAGACAGATAAACGAAGATAGAAACAGAGAGACAGATAGATAGAACACAGAGACAGAGAGAGATAGAAATAAAAAGAGACAGACAGACAGACAAACAGACGAAAAGAGAGACATGCAATTATAGACGCATAGAAAACGAGACAGGTAGACAGACAGACGGACAGGCAGACAGACAGACAGACAGACTAACCTACTCTCGGTGATCTTGAAACCCATCTCTTGATAATGTTGTCCTCTGGATCCTGTAACAGACATAAAAACAAGGTCAGACACACAGACACACAGACACACACACACACACACACACACACACACACACACACACACACACACACACACACACACACACACACACACAATACTCTGAAATATAATTAAAAAATCAACAACAACAACAACAATAATAATAATAATAATAATAATAATAATAACTTTAACGCAAAACCGCTCTCTCTCTCTCTCTCTCTCTCTCTCTCTCTCTCTCTCTCTCTCTCTCTCTCTCTCTCTCTCACATTTTTTTCCTTACTTCTTGCATTAATATCGTTTTTTTACTAAGAGAGAGAGAGAGAGAGAGAGAGAGAGAGAGAGAGGCACCACATTCCTAACAGCGGCTAGCGGGAATGGCTGGTTACCTTGATAACACCCATTAACTTCCCCATATAAAGAAAAAAAAACAAGTAATGGGCGAAAGGAACCAGTCTACCTCTCTCTCTCTCTCTCTCTCTCTCTCTCTCTGCTACCCACTATGTCTTATTTGATCCCTTCTTTGTTTGTATTCTAGTCATGTGGTCGTTTACTTGTCACTGCGCGGCGTGTGTTGTCTCCCACGCATATGTATTTGTGTTTGTCTGTGATGCGTTTCTCTAATCTTGTGTGTTTTATTCATGGTGTCCCTTGTTGGCACTTCCCACGGTGCTCTTGTGTTGGCGTCATGTGTTCCTGTTGCTTGGTTCTTGATTTGTTTTAAGTTGTTTTTTTTTTTTTTTTTTCGTTTTTTTTTTTTTCGTTTATTCATTTTGTTTTGTTTTTTTTTTTTTTGCATTTTTTTTTCCTTCCTTGCTTTCTTCTGTTTCTTGCTTTCTATGTCTATTTTGGTTATTTGATTATTTGGTTAGTCTTATTTTCATCTTGACTTCTTCCGTCTTTTCGTTTCATACACACACACACACACACACACACACACACACACACACACACACACACACACACACACACTGCAACAACCTCATCAAAACCTGACTTGAATGTAAATAGACCATTTCTTTTTTTTTCTCTCTTTTTTTTCTCTGTCTCACTCTTTATCAACTTCTATGGCCAATGTTCTCTAAGTATAAAAACGAGTTCTCTATGTGTGTGTGTGTGTGTGTATGTGTGTGTGCGTGTGCCCTCTACGCCTTCCCACGAGTAACCTTTACCTGGTTAGCTAGTGGCCACAAAAACAAGTCGCTTACACCCATACCTCTCAAGCGCAAGGTCTGCCCGGTCACTTAATACTTCCTCCAGCTTGAGAAACCCTTACCTGTGCATTGCTGATGAGGGAGTGAAAGGTGAACCAGCGAGCCACACCACCACCACACCACCACACCACCACACCCTCACACTGTCTCACTCTTCACCACTCTAATACACTCATACACACACACACACTACTATTACACTATTTTTCACACTTCCTCATTATCTCTCTATTGTTCTACCACACTCACACACACGCGCACATACACGCAAACACCATCACACACACTCACACTTCCTCATGATTTGCCTCTATCACACTGACTCACACACACACACACACACACACACACACACACACTCACACTTGCAGATTCATCCCTTCTCTATAATACCCTCTATTTTTTGCCTGTTTTCTTCATAATTAGCATCGTTTTTTTTTTTGTATTTCCTCCTATCTATCGCTTCATTTTTCTCCTACACACTTCTGAATATAATGTTGAAGTTTTGGTCTCATGGTCTTAATGGTTTGAATTTTTTTTTTTTCTTATTTTTTTCTTTTTCTTAATAGTTCTTTCTCAGTTTTCATTATTAGTAAACGATCATTTTTTTTTTTTTTAGGTTTTGTATATGATGTGGGAGTTTTTTTTTCCTTCTTTTCTTAGTCTAATGCCTTCGTTTTTCTTTATTTTCTTTTTTTCTTTTCTTTATTCTTACAAGTTTTTTCTGTCTTCATTATTTGTAAACGATTTTTTTTTTTTAGTTTCTTCTGTAATTAATGTGTGAGTTTTTCTTCTTTGCCTTCGTTTTCTTTTCTTTTCTTTTCTCTATTCTTACAAGTATTCTCTCAGTCTTTTATTATTGGTAAACGACAATTTTTTTTTAGATACTTAAGAATATTATGTTGGGAGTTTTCTTTTTTCTCTTCATAGTCTAATGCCTTCACTTTTTCTTTATTTTCTTTTCTTTTCTTTATTATTACTAGTTTGCTCTCTGTCTTCATTATTGGCAAACGATCACTTCTTTTAGATCATTCAAAATATAATAGTTGTTTTTTTTTCTTCTTTTAATATTCTGATGCCTTCCTTTTTCTTTCCTTTTCCTTTTTTCTTTATTACTTCTTTTAAATCATTCAAAATATAATGTTGGGGAATTTTCTTTTTTCTGTATTTTTTTTTTTTTTTTTTTTTTTTTGCGTTTTACATCATAATTCTTACAAGTACTCTCTATTTTCCACTCTTGTAAACTCTGGAACTCCCTGCCCTCTTCTACACTTCTTCCTGCTTGTAACTCTCCTTTCTTTTCTCTCTTTTTGCCCTTTTCAAGACACTCCACACACCAATTTTCTTTTTAACAGACCAATAAACTAAGATAACCACCTGATTTCCTACCTGCGTGTTGCCAATTAGCGTGTAAGGTGAAGGCAAACCATTATCACTAGTAAGATGAGAATGTTGATGGGTGTAGATTCAATTAAAGGCGTTAATAATGTGAGACGATAAAGGTGAATGAGAAGACTACCATTTATCTGTGAATATTTAATTCAGAGAAAGGTGAGATGGTTAAGTGTTACGAGCAAATCTGAGGCGCTAAAGGATGAACTCATAAAACGACTTGGCAAAGGAAAATTGTGTAAAAAGAGTGAACACCTGAGTACTTAATTAGTGAGGTGAGAAGTTAACGAGACGATACGTTAGTTAATTAGATCACAGGTGTGCGTCAGGTAAGTAAAGGTAAGGCGAACTATTATGCTCCTCTCTGTCTTAAAACAACCCCAATTATGTTCCTATGTGTCTTAAAACAATCTCAATTTAATCTAACTTACCTTAATACAGTAGTTAATTAGATCACAGGTGTACATCAGGTAAGTAAAGGTAAGTAAATATCACGTTCTCATGTGTCTTAAAACAATCCTAACTTACAATCCTAACTTACCTTAACACAACCCCAGTCCAATCTAACCTAACCTAACCTAACTCAACCCTAAACTGACCTAATGCAACAGAATTCTAACCTAACTTAACAATACCATTCAATCTAACGACACTTAATAAAAAATACCAAACTTCACCCCTTCAATACTGGAACGCATTTTCACCTCGGGTTTTGAGTGGGATTAGATTACTTTATTGACATTAGGAAGGGTCTATGGAGGTCAGGGAGATTAATGGCCACAGTCTTCACTATTCTAATCTCCACGTAAGTATTCTGAAGCTGTATGGAATCACTAAACACAAAACAGAATAAATATGAAAATGTGAGTTTTGAGTACCATTAGACCATTTTATTGACATTAGGAAGGGTCTATGGAGGTCAGGAGACTAATGGCCACAGTCTTCACTATTTCAACCCCCTACATAAGTTTCTGAAGCTGTACAGAACCACCAGAATGAAAATGAAAACGCGTCCTGGCACTGAAGGGGTTAACGTAACAATTTATACAAGATTTAGGTTAAGTAAATGAGTAAGAGAAACCCGATCTAACGTAACATAATTAGATCACACGTAGCATTGCAGGTGAGCTCAGGTAACGAGTCCTGACCCACGCAAGACATCCGAGAGGCGAGGAGGAGAGGAGGCAAACACAAGCAAGTCAATGTAGGATGATGGTGCTAAATATGAAGACTGGAGCGATAAATAGGAGCGAGTGAAGGCAAACAACTATTACAGGATTACCTCAACGCCCCGCCACATTGCCGTGTTGGTGATGTAAGGCATGGATAAGGAAATGCCACGACGAGGGGAAACACAAACGCAAGGGAGCACAAAGGAAGGACAAATATGAACAGGATAGACAGATTAAGAGAAAGTTTTGTTTAAGGAAATGCCACGCCAAGAGGAATCACAAGCACAAGGGAACACAAAGGATAGACAGACGAATAGTAAGAGAAAGTTTTATATCAGGTGGATAGACAAATCAAAGGGGAATAGGGGAAACTTTTGTGTAAGGAAATGCCACGACGAGGGGAAACACAAACGCAAGGGAACACAAAGGAAGGAAAACCATGAACAGAATGGATGGACAAAGAAAGTTTTGGATAAGGAAATGCCACGCCAAGAGGAAACACAAACACAAGGAAAGACAAAGAAAGGACAAATATGGACAGGATAAGACAGACAAATAGTAAGAGAAAGTTTTGGATAAGGAAATGCCACGCCGAGAGGAAACACAAGCACAAGGGAATACAAAGGAAAGGCAAATAGTACAAACAAGAAAGATTGACAAATAGTAAAGAGAAAGATTTGTATAAGGAAATGAAACAGAGGGAAAAGAAAACGAAGGAACACAAGAGAACAGAAAGGAAAAACAAATGATGCAAAGAAGAAGGATAGACAAATAATAAAGAGAAAGTTTTGTATAAGGAAATAAAACAGAGAAAAGAATGAAGGAGCACAAGAGAACACAAAGGAATCAGCAGAAGGTATCAAATAGGATGAACAAACACGGTTTTTTTTTTATAAGGAAAAGAAACAAAGGAGGAAGAAAGGAACGAAAAAAAATGGAGCACTAGGGAACACAAATGAAGAACAAAGGGAGAGAAAAGCGAAGGGAGGAAGCACAAGAGAATACAAAGGAAGGGCATGAGGTACTAAACAAGATGAACAAACAGTATAAGAAATGAAACACAGAAGGAATGGAGCACTAGGGAACACAAATGAAGAACAAACGGAGAGAGAAACAAAGGGAAAGAACACAAGGGAACACAAATGAAGGGGAAATGGTACCAAAACAGGACGAACGAACAATAAGGGAAAATTTTGTGGAAGGAAATGAAAGAGAGAAAAAAAGACGAAGGGGAAAACAAGGGAGGGAACACAAGGGAACACAAATGAAGGACAAACGATGCTAAACACAAAGGATTGCCGTTTTAAAGATTTTGTGTGAGGAAACGCGAAGAGGAAACACGAGGAAGCTTATAGGAAATACGAACAAACACAAAGAAAGACAGTAGAAACACAAAGATGAAAAAATATCACAAAATGACAACGAACACAAAGAAAAACAAAGAAACACAAACGAAGAACAGAAATAACGAAAAAAAACTAAACACAGAAACACAAACACAGCTGAAAAAAAAAAACAGCGAACACAAAGAAACACAAAGAAACACAAACAAAGAACAGGAGTAAGAAAAGGAAAAAAAAACACAAAAACAGAAACACAGCTGAAAGACAAAAAATTACAGCGAACACGAAGAAACACAAAGAAACACAAACGAAGGAGAGAAATAACGAAAAAAAAATTTAAACGGAAGCACAAACGAACACAAACGAACACAAACGAACACAAACGAACAGGAGGGGAGCCGAACAAGTGAACCAGATTACCGTTACGTGTGATAAGGCATAGGAAGGGTGGCAGAGTGGATGGTCTTGAAGTGGAGGAGTGGAAATGAAGAATGTGTTGAGGATTGTAAGAAATAGAAACACAACATGAGGAATGAGTCTTGTTTTTAATGTTTCTCTTGTCCACAACTTCAAATAAACAATGTGGGAATGATGAAATGTGAAATAGTGAAGGATGACGTAAAGGATGGAGTGTGTTGTGAGATTTGAAGGAGTGAAATGACAGACAGACAGACAGACAGACAGAGAGACAAACAGACAGACACACACACACACACACAAAGACAGACAACCAGAAAGACAGAAACACAAACAGACAGACAGACAGACAGGCAGATAGACAGACAGACAGACATAGAAAGACAGACTAGTGACCAGAGAAACAAAGACAGAAAGACAAAAAAAGTAGACATAAGACAAATGAAAATAGAAAGACAAAAAAAGACAGAGAGAGAGAGAGAGAGAGAGAGAGAGAGAGGGGGGGATACATGAAGTGGATGAATACAGTGAGTGGATGAGATGAAAGAGAAAAGTCCATATATCATTCCTTTTCCACATTCCACTCTTTATCTTCAATGCCATTCCCTCTCTCTCTCTCTCTCTCTCTCTCTCTCTCTCACTAATGCAAGAGTTCTGGTAATATTTTGTGCCTTTTCCCTTTCGTAACATTGCAATGGACGTGAAAAAAAAGGAAATGGTGAAAAAAAATGAAAAATATGTTAACTTGACAAAAATATGATCGATGTAAGTGGAAACATGAAGGAATTGTTTTGTTTTTCTTTAAGTAGTGTTCGCTGACAGAAAGTTGTGGTCAATTGAGGAAATGAACTAAAGAAATGAAGAAATGTAACAAAATGAAGGAATATGTAACAAGTATTTCCTGTTGGTTAATACAGACACACAGACACACAGACACACAGACACACACAGACAGACACACAGACAGACACACAGACACACAGACACACAGACAGACACACAGACAGGTAGATAGACACACAGACAGACATACAGACAAACAGACACACAGACAGACAGACACACAGACAATTAGATAAACAGATAAACAGACAGACAGGCAGGCAGGCAGACAGACAGACAGACAGATAGGCAGACAGACAGACTGACAGACAGACAGACAGACTGATTGATAGATAGACTCACAGACAGACAGACAGACAAACAGACAGACAGACAGGCAGGCAGGCAGACAGACAGACAGACAGACAGACAGACAGACAGACAGGGAGAAAAAACAAACCCAAACAAAACAAAGACACAAACAGACAAACAGACAAACAGATAAACATAAAACCATGAAAACAGTGACAAAACAAACACACACAAACAAACACACAAACAAAACAGAACCAAGAAAAACATAAATAAACAAACAAAACAAACCCACCACCACCACCACCACCACCACATAAACAACAACAACAACAACAACACCTTGACCTGACAAAAGGGACACGTGACCTTGACATTTCCTCTCTCTCTCTCTCTCTCTCTCTCTCTCTCTCTCTCTCTCTCTCTCTCTTTCTCCCAGTTTTTCTCTTCTCCTCTTCTTGTTCTGTTTCTTATTTACTTTTCTCTCTCATTTCTTCATTTCTTGCCTTTTTCTCCTTATTTTCTTTATTTTATTTTCTTATTTTTCTTTCTTATTCTTCTTTTCCATCATTTTCTTTTTTTTCCTTCGTCATTTTCTTTTCTTGTTTTCATTTTTCGTTATTATCCATTTTTTTTTTCATTTCTTATCTCCTCTTCTCCTCCTCCTCCTCCTCCTCCTCCTCCTCCTCCTCCTCCTTCTTCTTCTCATATTCTTTCCTCTATACTTTATCTTCCCCTTCTTCCATCATCTCTCTCTCTCCTTTCATCTCCTCTCCTAACACTTTATTATTCTCTCTCTTCCTCTTCCTCCTCCTCTTCCACCTCCTCCTCCTCCTCCTTCTCCTCCTCCTCCCTTTAACTTCACCTCCTCTTCATCCTCTCTCTCTCCATTTATCTTTCTTTCATTATTCTCTTTCTTCCTCTTCCTCCTTCTCTTCCACCTCTTCCTTCTCCTCCTTCTCTTCCTCCTCCTCCTCCTCCCTTTAACTTAACTTCCTCTTCATCCTCTCTCTCTCTCCCCATTTATCTTCTTTCCTAACAGTTAGCACATTATTATTCTCTCTCTTCCTCCTCCTCCTCCTCCTCCTCCTCCTCCTCCTCCTCCTCCTCCTGTCCACGCCCCAGTAAGCATGAAGGAGGCAGGAAGACTAGGTGGTGTTTCTGAGCCCAAAGATCAAGGTTAAGGAGAGAAAGTCATTCATTAATAGGAAAGACAGTTGCGTTAGGGGGTTAAAAGTCCAAATGGTGACTAATGATCGAGATAACGGCTTCTCGGGGTGTTAAGTGCGAATGGTGATAAGGAATAGAAGTTCCTTGGTGTTAATAAGGAAGGATTTGTTTACGACTTGGCTACTTTATTGATTTTTTCAGTTGTGAGTCCAAATGGTGACGTGTGATTAAATAATGATTTTTTGGGGTGTTAAGTGAGAATGGTCATAAGAAATAGGAATGTCTTGGTGTTAAAAAGGAAGGATTTATTTACTACTTGGCTAGTTTATTGATTTTGCTAGTTGTGAGTCCAAATGGTGACGTGTGGTCAAATATACGGTTTTCTCGGTGTTCCGTGAGAATAATAATGAAGAACGGAGTCAGTGATTGTTAAAATGAAAGGCTTGTTTATAAATTAGCTTGTTAACAGTCGAATTGGGCAGTTAGGAGTCTAAATGGTGACGGATAGGATGATATAATGGAACTGGAGTTGTTTAGCACCAAAAATTGAATAAAATACGTGAATCAGGTAATCAAGACTCAAATTACATACAAATAGCAGCAAAATGACAATGAACGCTGAAGATTACTAGTTAAAAGTCCAAACGGTGACACAACCTCAACAAGGCTCAGCAACATACACACACACAAAAGACCAAGCCAGTTAGTTAAGAGTCCAAATGATGACACACCTAAACCCAGCAACACAGCCACAACACAAAATTTATCTAGTTAAGAGTCCAAATGATGACACAACCCAAAGCCAGCAACACAAGCCTAACACATAGACCAGTTAGTTAGAAGTGCAAATGATGACACAACCCAAAGCCAGCAACACAAGCCTAACACAAAGACCAGTTAGTTAGGAGTGCAAATGATGACACAACCCAAAGCCAGCAACACAAGCCTAACACAAAGACCAGTTAGTTAGAAGTGCAAATGATGACACAACCCAAAGCCAGCAACACAAGCCTAACACAAAGACCAGTTAGTTAGAAGTGCAAATGATGACACAACCCAAAACCAGCAACACAAGCCTAACACAAAGACCAGTTAGTTAGAAGTGCAAATGATGACACAACCTAAAGCCAGCAACACAAGCCTAACACAAAGACCAGTTAGTTAGGAGTGCAAATGATGACACAACCCAAAGCCAGCAACACAAGCCTAACACAAAGACCAGTTAGTTACGAGTCCAAATGATGACACCACCTGAACAAAACCAGCAACGCAAAGGAGGATGACTAGAAAGAAACAGGGAATGAGGGATATTAACTATCATTCCTTAGAGAGACGTAGGTTAAGAGGAGCCCTGAGAGAAGTATTTAAGTGATATAAGGGTTTTAACAAAGGGGACATGAATGCAGTTTTTAGGATCAGTAGCGGGGACAGAACCAGAAATAATGGATTAAACTTGAAAATTGAGGTTTAGGAAGGAAATGGGAAGAAACTGGAGTGGTTGATGAGTGGAACGGTCTCAGTGGTCATTTAGTCAGGGCTTAGTCAACAGGGAGCTTTAAAAGGTTAGATAAGTTCATGGATGAGGAAGATAGATGGGATTAGGTAGATTAAACACACTGGGACTGCCTCGTATACACCTGGCGGCCTCTTGCAGCTTCCCTCTTTTCTTATGTTCTTAAAAAAAAAAAGTTAACAGTCCAAATGATGACAGAACCAAAATCCAGCAACACAAATCTAACACAAAGGCCACTGAGTTAGGATTCCAAATGATGACACACCTAAACCCAGCAACACAAACCACAACACAAAGGTAAGTTAGTTAGGAGTCCGAATGATTACACAACCTAAACCCAGCAACACAAACCCAACGGAAAATTATTTAGTTAAAAGTCCGAATGATGACGCAAGTTAGAGAGAGGAGACATAGGCACACAACACACATTGAGTAAGAAGGACAGGTTCATTGAAAGTCCAGATGGTGACACGTGCAATGGTTTCAAATATGGCGTAAAAGACACGATCTGGATAGAACTAGCGGAAAGGAGTAACCAAGGCACTCTACAGCCCCTTCACCCCCCCCCCCTCACCCCCTTTCAGCACTCCTTGACCCCTTCAATACCACGACGTCTTTCCTCATTCATTCTGGTGACTATTTGGTGATTTTAAACAGCTTCAGAAACTCATGTATGGGATTAAAATTATGAAGACTGTGGCTATTAATCTTGTGACCTCCATAGACCCTTCCTAATGTCAATAAAATGGTCTAATCGCACACAAAATTCAAGGTCAAAATGCATCCCAGTACTGAACGGGCTAAAATAGTGAAAACTGTGGCCATTAATATTCTGACCTCCATAGACCCTTCCTAATGTCAATAAAATTATATAATCGCACACAAAACTCAAGGTCAAAATGCGTCAGTCTTGAAGGAGCTAAGCCTCTATATCCAGTCTCCTCTGGTTTGGAAAGGGAGGCGTTCACTACGGAAGGGTAAACTGACGTACCTTGAGATCGTGATGGCAATTGATAAAGGCCAGGTAAGGATGAGCGAGAGACACTTGGTTCAGGCTGGATAAAGCTGGATTCCGGACACATGGATACTGTTTTCTCATTGTGGTTTATGTTTAGAATGGATGCAGTGACCAGGAAGGAGTCAGTCATAGGAATTAGTTTGGAATGGGAGTAGTGGTTGGAATGAAAAGAGTCGTATGTATTTTGAATATATCTGGATTCTTTATGATGATTTCCTTGGTATAATTTTGAAAGAAAGTATTGTGTTCGAGAAAAAGAAAGGGTTGGATATGTTTTGGATAGGCTCAATTTTTTAATGATTCTCTTGATTTATTTCAGAACAAAACCTTAACGAGAACTCTTTATTCTAACTCATTTTTCTAATGTCATTTTATTTTCCTTGGCCAGTTCCCCATAAAAATGTCAATAATTAGGTGGTTAAAACAGTCACTAATAGCAACGATCTCAATATATGATAGATAAATAGAAAAAAAAGGATATTGTTTGCTCTCATCTTAAAACCAGGTTGTTAGGGGAGAAATTATGTTAGTGGCAAGTACGTGTCAGGAAATGGTTGCAAAATAGGGTGTAATGTGCTATCATCTTAAAACCAAGTTGTTATGGATGAAATGATGCTCTTAGTTGCAAGTACAAGCCAGGAAATAGTTGCTAAAAAGGATATTGCTTGCTCTCATCTTAAACTCAAGTTGTTATGGATAAAATGACGTTAGTGGCAAGTACAAATCAGAAAGTGGTTGCAAAATAGGGTGTTATGGAGTGGGAATCCAAACTTTAACATCGTCAGAACAACCTCCAGCCTCTCTCATCATACACTCAGGTTGCCAGCGGTCAGTACAAGAAAGGAAATGCTTGCTAGATAGGGCAGTGTGCTCTCATCATAACTCAGGTGGTGAGCGGTGAGGACAAGTAAGGAAATGGTTGCAAGGAAGTGGTTGCTAAGATGAGGTTGCTAAATGAAGTGCTATGTGCTCTCATCTTAAATGGTTCTACTGGTTCCAGACACGAGGCCAGCTCTAGGTAACATTGCAGAGAAGGGAAGAGGAAGAGGAAGAGGAAAGGCTTGCAATGTGTGTCAGAGAGAGAGAGAGAGAGAGAGAGAGAGAGAGAGAGAGAGAGAGAGAGAGAGAGAGAGAGAGAGAGAGAGAGAGAGAGAGAGAGAGAGAGAGAGAGAGAGAGAGAGAGAGAGAGAGAGAGAGAGAGACCTCGTAAATTATGCTACAAAGATAAGAGTGTTGGGCAAATTTGTTTTTTTGGGGGTTGATGTCAAGGGCGGAGGAAAGAGAAGGGAAGGTGAACTCTTAAGTGGACAAGGACAAAGAAAGAAAGAAAGAAAGAAAGAAAGAAAGAAAGAGAGAAGAAAAAGCAATGAAGATCTTTAAACACACAAAATTGTCAACTCAGAACCCTTCCCATGAAACACACACACACACACACACACACACACACACACACACACACACACACACACACACACACACACACACACATACACACACAGATCATGTGTGTGTATTGTGTGTGTGTGTGTGTGTGTGTGTGTGTGTGTGTGTGTGTGTGTGTGTGTGTCTGAAGTTACGACAGAAGCTTGATTCATCTTCCTACAGTTAAGAATTGAAATGTCATGCAAATTGTGAGATGAATAAGATGAGAGAGAGAGAGAGAGAGAGAGAGAGAGAGAGAGAGAGAGAGAGATTACACACACATCTCCATCCACCGCACCACACACACACACACACACACACACACACACACACACACACACACACACACACACACACACACACACACAAATAAAAACAATAACAAAACAAATTATATAAACACGTACGTAATCAAACGCAGAAAAACAAGTGTGTGTGATTCTGACCTCACCTGATGACTACAATTAATTCCTTCACCTGTTACGAACACGAGGGAAAAAAAAAAAGAAGGAAAATAAAGAAAAAAAGAAAACAGAAAACAGGAACTAACGCGCAATAGGTGGAAATTCTGCTTCATCATCTGCATGTGAAGAGTACAAAGAGGAAAAAAAAAAAGTGTTTTGACTGAAGGGGAAAAAAATAATAATGGTGTTGTGATGAGACGGAAGAATGGACGAGGTGGTAGGAGGGAAACATAATGGTGAAGGAAACAGTAAAGAAAAATGTGAAGATACGAGGAAGCGAAATATGCAATAGGAAAACTTGGTGTATAGAGAAAAAGTCAAATAAAGCATGGAGGACAGAAAAGAGGGATAAAAGAGAACAGACAAGAAGTATAAAGGAGGATATGATAAAAAAAAAAAGGAAGAGAGAGAGAAACTAGACTAATGAAAAATATGCAAAAAATTAAAATAAACTAAACATAGAGAAAGAAATGAAGCATAAATGAATAATGATAAAAGGGAAGAGAGAGAAACTAAGAGAATAATGAAAATAAAAAATAAAAACATAGAGAAAAAAAAGAAACGTAAAGAAAAATAAAAAAGGAAGAGAGAGAAAAACTAAAAGAATAACAAAAATACGTAAAAATTGAGACGATAGAAATAAAAACAACTTGAACTATTGAAAAAAAAAAACATAACCATAAAAACAACAAAAACAATAATAATAACGATAGATAGAGAGAAATAAAAAAAAGAAAAACAGGAAGGAGAAGAGAAAAGGAGAAACAGAACGTAATGAATGATAAAGAAAGGAATCGGGGACAAAGGAGTAATACATTTTGAAATTTAGAAAAGGTCGAGTGAAAGGAGAACAAACACACGAACGATAAAGAACAAAGAACGAAACAAAAAGAGAAACCATTGTAACATTTTCCTACAATGACGAAAAGAAGGAAAAGAAAAGAAAATGAGAAATAAATGAAAGGATAATGTTTTAAACGATACATGAAAAGGGAAAAATGAAAAAAAGAGGAAAATATTTAAAAGTGAGGGAAAAAAGAGAGGGAAAATAAAGAGGGGATAAAAATGAGGGGGAAATAAAGGGGAAAAAATAAAAGAGGAAAAATTAAAAAGAGGAAAAACAGAAAAAGAGGAAATAAATGAGGGAAAATAAATGAAGGAAAAAGGTGGAGAAAAGGAAAAGGAAAATAAAAAGAGGAATATAAAAAGAAAAGAAAAAAGAGGAAAATAAAAAAGGAGAAAATAAAACAGGGAAAAAGAAAAGAGAAAAGAAAAAGGAAAAAGAAAAAGAAAAAAAAAAAAAAGAGAAAAGAAAAGGGAAAATAAAAGAAAAGGAAAAAGAAAAGAAAAAAGAAAGAAAAAAGAAAAAGGAAAATAAAAGAAAAGGAAAAGGAAAAATGGAAAAAAAAATAAGAAAAATATAAATTGAAAAAAAAAAGAAAATGAGAAAAAAAACTTAATATATGAAAACATTTAAAACAATTTATAGAAAAAAAAATTAAAAAAGTGACCCTCTAGAATACAGACGACATAGAAAACGAGAAACAACAAAATCTTGACACAACCAAATAAGCAAAAGAAGAAAGTGAACTAACAGAAAAAAAAAAAAGACAAATGGAAGTAGAAAAAATAATAATATAAACACAAAAAAAAGAGAAGAAAAAAAAGAAAGAAAAAAGATGAGAAGGAAACAATAATAATGAAGATAAATAGAGAGAAATGAAAAAAAACAAGAAGAAAAATAAGGATCTTAATATAAACACAACAAAAAAAAAAAAAAAAAGAAAAAATATGAGCCAATAACTGAATAACTAAAAAATTGATTGAGTAAGAAAGTAAGAAAGTAAGAAAGTAAGAAAGTAAGAAAGTAAGAAAGTAAGAAAGTTAGAAAGTAAGAAAGTAGATAGATATGTAAAGCAAGTAACCTAATTATGAAACTGAGAAAATAAATAAATAAATAAGAAATTGATTAAGAAAGTAAGATAAGAAAGTAAGAAAGTAAGAAAGTAAGAAAAAAAGAAAGTAAGAAAGAAGATAGAATTGTAAGATAGATAACCTAACTTAACGTAACTATAAAATTGAGAAAATAAGCAAATAAGTAACTAGGAAATTGATTAAGTAAGAAAGAAAGAAAGAAAGAAAGTAAGAAAATAAGTAGGTCAAGAAAGTAAACCTAACCTAACCTAACTACGAAACTGGAAAAGTAAGCAAATAAGCGAATAAGAAACTGACATGTAGGCACAAACGTAAAAGAAAAAGAAAAAAGAAAAAAGAAAAAAGAAAAAAAACAATAAAAAACAATAAACTGAAAAAAAAACACACAAACAAACCACAAGAAACAAAACACACACCAAAAATATAACCCCGTAAAAAAACACACAAAAAAAACACACACACACAATAATAACCACGTAAACACACACACACACACAGACACACACACACACACACAATAGTAACCCCGTGAAAAGGACTCAACACTCCACAGTTAACAAGGTAGCCGAGACACAAGCCCTACATACTAATGACCTTACGTAACCTTCCCGCGTAGCCTCAAGACAGGAAGCGTGTGGGGAACATTAGAGAGCAGCGAGTGTGAGGCTGATAAGAAGGGAACACGCCACACTGAGTTACGCCGCCCGTCACCAGGAGAAGAGGGGCGTTAGATGAAAGGTAATGGTGATAGAGGGAGAGAAAGGGAAGGAAAATGAGAGGTGCTAGGAATAGAGAGGTGGAAATACAAAAAATGATGATAAAAAGAGAAAGAAAAGAAAAAATCCACCAGGAGAAGAGGGGCGATAAATGAAGGTATAGGTGATAGAAGGGAGAG
>NC_059258.1:3092570-3102570 GCF_017591435.1 Portunus trituberculatus
GACAAAAACACAAATAAAAGAAAAGAGGAAGAAAGAAACACAAAAGATGGAAAAAATTGACAGAAAGTAAGACAAACAACAGGTGGAAGACAAAATAGAAGACAAAAAAAACACAAGAAGACAAAGAAGACAAAAAATAGAAGAAAAGAAGAAACAAACAAAAAAAATGGAAAAAAGTGGAAAAAAGTCAAACAAACAACAGATGGAAGACAAATAGAAGACAAAAAAAAAAAAGAAGACAAAGAAGACAAAAAAAATCCACTCCCTCCACTTGAAACATCCACTTCATAACACGTAAGAGAATTTCATTAAGTAATAAAGAAAGAGTGGATAGGTGGAAGAGTGGACAAGTGGATAGGGCAGTGAGTTTGGTCTACTGTGGATGTTTTCTGTGGGTGAGTGGATGTTAAGTGTGGATAAGTGGATGTGTTGAGTGTGGATGTGCTGAGTGTGGATAGTGTGGATAAGTGGATGTGTTGAGTGTGGATAAGAGGTGTGGATAAGTGGATGTGTTGAGTGTGGATGAGTGGATGTGTTGAGTGTGGATAGGTGAAGTGGATGGACGTGGGTGGAAGATGTGGATGTGATGTGGATGATATTTGGTGTAGAAATCCTTATTTTTTTTTTTCTTTTCCTCGTTTTCTTACTTTTCTCTTCATCTTTGTGATTTTTAACGAAGAAAGAGAGAGAGAGAGAGAGAGAGAGAGAGAGAGAGAGAGAGAGAGAGAGAGAGAGAGAGAGAGAGAGAGAGAGAGAGAGAGAGACAGACAGACAGACAGACAGACAGACAGACAGACAGACAGACAGACAGACAGACAGACAGACAGAGAGAGAAAGAGAGAGAGAGAGAGAGAGAGAGAGAGAGAGAGAGAGAGAGAGAGAGAGAGAGAGAGAGAGAGTGTGTGTGTGTGTGTGTGTGCGTGTTCCTTCAAGCGCCGTATTTCCCCACAATAAAAAAGTTTCATTTTTCATTTTAAACTGCTAGGTGTGTGTGTGTGTGTGTGTGTGTGTGTGTGTGTGTGTGTGTGTGTGTGTGTGTGTGTGTGTGTGTGTGTGTGTGTGAGTGTGTGTGTGTGTGTGTGTTTCAGTGTTTGATCTGGTGCAGTGTGTGACGAGACAGCCAGACGTTACCCTACGGAACGAGCTCAAAGCTCATTATTTCCGATCTTGGGATAGGTCTGAGACCAGGCACACACCACACACCGGGACAACAAGGTCACAACTCCTCGATTTACATCCCGTACCTACTCACTGCTAGGTGAACACCACCTACACGTCAAAGGAGACACACACAAATATCTCTACCCGGCCGGGGAATCGAACCCCGGTCCTCTGGCTTGTGAAGCCAGCGTTAATCACTGAGCTACCGGGCCGTGTGTGTGTGTGTGTGTGTGTGTGTGTGTGTGTGTGTGTGTGTGTGTGTGTGTGCGTGTGTGTGTGTGTGTTAGCTAAAAGGTTTCAGTTCTTCATGCTTCTCTCTCTCTCTCTCTCTCTCTCTCTCTCTCTCTCTCTCTCTCTCTCTCTCTCTCTCTGGTTCTAAGACGTAGTATCTCCTTCTCTTCGTCCTCCTTCTTATGTCCTCCTCCTCCTCCTCCTCCTCCTCCTCCTCCTCCTCATCTCCTCCTCCTCCTCCTCCTCCTCTTCCTCTTCCTCCTCCTGCTCCTCCTCTTTCTGTAACAAAACGTTGAATCAATTTATGCTAGATTACAATATCAAAAAATACTCTCTCTCTCTCTCTCTCTCTCTCTCTCTCTCTCTCTCTCTCTCTGAGTAAAATTAATTATTGTATTAGAATATGGGGAGCTAGTAATAATACACAATTAGCACGAGCTCAGAAATTACAGAATTTTGCAAAAAAACACGACCAAGCAACTCCAATTTTGAACGAACTTGAATGGTTAAAAATGAAAGATAAATATTTATTCGAACTCGGTACCTTGGTGTTCAATATTGTAAAAGGAAATTTCCCCTCCTGGCTGTTTCACCTTCCAACTAATAATGACATTAGAACAATAAACACCAGGCAGAATGACCATCTTTATGACATCACCAGACACTCACACCTAATAATGGCCTCTAAATTTTGGAACACCTTACCTGGCAATATTACTGGTGTGAATAATATTTCGATGTTCAAAAAACGCGTGAAAGTATTTCTACTAAACAATACGTAGAGATAATACGCCATTTACTCATTTTTCACTCTCCATGTATAGGTAGGACTGTACAAAACTCAACCGAGTGTTTTTAAAGTGTTTTTTTTAGTGTTTTTAGTGTTTTTATTATTTTTACTTTTTAAATTCAGGCTTAATCAATTGAGAGGAAAGTGAATATACATGTATCTTTATGTATAATTAATTACCATTGTAACAAGTGCAAATAAACCCTGATTCTCTCTCTCTCTCTCTCTCTCTCTCTCTCTCTCTCTCTCTCTCTCTCTCTCTCTCTCTCTCTCAGTAACTCCTGTCCTTCCCTTTCTCCTTCCATTCTTTCCTCCCTTCTCTCCCACCCTTCCCTCCCTCCCCCTCCCTCCCCTCACTTTCCCCTCAAGCTCCAGATAGCCTTGCTCTGCCAATTACCTCCCCTTTCCTCCCCTTTCCTCTCCTTCCCCTTTCACTCTCCCCTCATAACTCATAACTCTCCTTTGTGTGTGTGTGTCAGATCTCTCTTTCTTTCTTTCTTTTTCTTCCTCTCTGTCTGTCTGTCTGTCTGTCTGTCTCTCTCTCTCTCTCTCTCTCTCTCTCTCTCTCTCTCTCTTGGAATGGTTAAAAAAAAAACGAAAAAAGAGGAAAAATGGAAAAATAGAAAAAACAAGAAATTATGTAAGAAATAGAGGGAAATTTCTCTCTCTCTCTCTCTCTCTCTCTCTCTCTCTCTCTCTCTCTCTCTCTCTCTCAAGTAAACCAGATCTTCACCTGAGCTACGGAAAACTACCAAACGTCCCTCCCACTCCACTCTGAGCCTTAAGCCATGGGTCATTAAGGGCTGGAGTTGTTTGATGTTGTGTTTGAGTATAGCCGCGCCCTGTTGTTGCTGTTGTTGTTGCTGTTGGTGTTGTTGTTGGTGGTGGTGGTGTTTGTGGTGGTGAGATTCATGACTGCAGTAGACAGATAGGCAGCCAGATAGATAGATAGACAGATATACAGACAGACATATAGACAGGCAAACAGACAGACAGAAAGACAAACAGACAGACAGATAGACAGACAGACAGACAGACAGACAAAGTGATCTTCTTCTTTCCTTCCTTCTTCCTCTTCCTCTTCCTCTTCCTCTTCCTTCTTCTTCTTTCCTTCTTCCTTTTTTCATCTTATTTTACTTCCTTTCTCTCCTTCTTTCTTCTATCTTCTTTCTCTTCCTTCCTTCTTCTTCCTTCGTTCATCTTCTTCCATTCTTCCTCTTCCTCTTTTCTGTCTTCTTTTTTGTTCCTCTTCTTCCTTTATTCTTCTTCCTTCGTTCATCTTCCTCTTCCTTTCTTCCTTTCTTCTTCCTCTTCCTTCGTTTTTCTTCTTCCCTCCTTCCTCTCCCTTCATTCACCTTTCTCTTCCTTCCTTCCTCTTCTTTGTTCTTTCTTCTCTTTCTTCTTTTTCTTCTTTCCTTCTTCTTCCTCTTCATCTTCCCTTCTTCCTCTTCCTCTTCTTTTCCTTCCTTCTGTTACGCATTTTTCGCATTTTCTTCTTCTTCTTCTTCTTCTTCTTCTTCTTCTTCTTCTTCTTCTTCTTCTTCTTCTTCTTCTTCTTCTTTATTTATTTATTTCTCTTCGTTCATCATGGAGTCGTTAGGGACAAAAAATCTGCTGCTGTATTGTTCTTCGTTTAAGTTCATTTGCATTCCTCCTCCTCCTCCTCCTCCTTCCTTCATCGGGTCACCTTGCCTCCTCCACTTCGCCCCCTCTCCCTTCCCCCACATCTCCCTCTCCCACATTGTTCGTTAAGTTTCCTCTCTCTCTCTCTCTCTCTCTCTCTCTCTCTCTCTTGCCTAACTGTTCTACATCTCTCACCAACTCTCCTCCTCTCCTCCTCTCTCTCTCTCTCTCTCTCTCTCTCTCTCTCTCTCTCTCTCTCTCTCTCTCTCTCTCTCTCTCTGATCAGGCTAAACAGGAAGACATTCGCTTGCGTCATTGAGAGAGAGACAGAGAAAGAGAGAGAAAGAGAAAGAGAGAGAGAGAGAGAGAGAGAGAGAGAGAGAGAGAGAGAGAGAGAGAGAGAGAGATGAACTAAAACTGGTTGAATTAATGAGCTGAATTGATATAAACTGACCAAAACACTAAAGAAAAAAGAAAAAGGATGATAAAAAACGAAAACGGGTGAGAGAGAGAGAGAGAGAGAGAGAGAGAGAGAGAGAGAGAGAGAGAGAGAGAGATCCTGTTCACCTTCCTTACCCTTGACTCTTTCTCAAATCCTAAGTGACAAAATGGGATCCTATACATAAGACATTAGATTCCACTTCCTCTCTCTCTCTCTCTCTCTCTGGACTTACGTAAACACACACACACACACACACACACACACACACACACACACACACACACACACACACACACGGTCATTAGCATTACATAAAAACAAAAAATATGAGGAGTTATCATAAGCTTCATGAAAAAAGAGGAAAAAAGAGGAAGATTATATGTTTGGATCAGAGAGAGAGAGAGAGAGAGAGAGAGAGAGAGAGAGAGAGAGAGAGAGAGATGCAAGGGTCAAGTAACGAGAAACAGTGAATAGACAAAAAAAAAAAAAAAAGCAAGAAAAAGCAGAAAAAAACAAAGAGGAAATTAGACTAAAACAAAACATACATCGAGACAACACTCAAAAAAACACAAACTAAAACACATAAATAAAACAAACACAAACACACACAAACCTAAAAAAAAAAAAACAACAGGAAGTGACGTCACATCTCAAAACCACGATTTATAATAGCTAAGACCCCCTTGAAAATAAAAAAAAAAAAAAAAAAAGGTAAAGAAAACGAGAACCGCGATTCTACTGAAGGACAAACGGCTTCCCACGAACAGGTCTGCTGGCTAACCGGATTCATGGGCGAGAAAAACAAGAAAAAAGAGGAAAAAAGAAGGAAAAAAAGAAATTAGTCCACATATTGGCTCAGTATGCGATCTGGTTGCTTGGTTACCTGTCCTGGTTTACTGACGCCACCTGGTGACCGCTATGGGGGAGATAACCTCGCTAACTCCCGCCCGTTAGAAGGATAGGTACTGGTGAATTGATAGAAGGTTGAACATAGGAAGTAGAATGTGGGGTTTAGAATAGTGAAGACTCTGGGCATTACTCTTCTGACCTCCATAGACCCTTCCTAATGCCTATGAAATTGTCTAATCATACCCAAAACTTGCATTTCCACTGTTCTGCTTACTGTTCGGTGATTCTTTACAGCTTCAGAAACTTACGTGGGAATTGAAATAGTGAATGTAAATAATAAAGGTAAATTGATAGAAGGTAAAATGTAGAAAGTAGAAGGATGATTAAAGGGAAGTTGAGTTTAGTGAAGATAGAAGGTAGAAGGATAATTGATGATAAGCTGAGTTCTGTGAAGAAGATAGAATGACGAAACGAAAATAGACCAAGGTGAGTGAAATACGTAGAGAGGGAAAACTCAAGTAGGTCTTCATGGAAAAGGAAAATGGATAGATGGAAAAGGAGGAAAAATCTTGAGATGGATAGGACACAGTAGGAGGAAGCAAGAGACACCTGCTCAAACGATAATTAGTCCCAGTGAAGTTTATAGCAATGGTTCAGAGGTGCTGTGAACTTACCATTAACCCCTTCAGTACCAAGAGGTGTTTTCGTATTCATTCTGCTTACTTCTTGGTGATTTCCAGCTTCAGAAACTCATGTGGGGGATTAAAATAGTGAAGATTCTGGACAACTAATCTTCTGACCTCCATAGATCCTTCCTAATGTAAATAAAATCTTCTAATCATACACAAAGCTTATGGTGAAATTGAGTCCAAGTACTGAAGGGGTTAAAGTCAGCTGTGGCCTCCCTGCACTATCTCTGACAACACAAGGGGAAGTCACAACACTCTAAACACAACTCTCTTCCTTCACACAACACTACATGCATCTACCTACACATACATGCAAAAAAAAAACAAAAAAAAAAATTATTCCTATAGCATCCGTGGAGTCCTATTCTGTTTGGGGACCGGCATCTCAGTGGGCCTTTCTTTCAATCTCATTTTCTGTTGCCCTTGGTCAGTGGAACCATGTGCTTTGGGGTCCGAGGGGTCTCCAAGCGCACGGGTTCGAATCCTGTCCACGGTCCGAGTGTAGGTTGGGCTTTCTCACTCGGGACAACGGTTTCCTAGCGGGTGGGCTTTGAGATAGGAGGTACCACAAAAAGTATCCCCTTTAGCCAAGAAATTCCCGTGAAAAGCCCACGTGGTATAAATAGAAATGAAATGAAAAAAAAACAGTAAAGAAAACACTCCATAGCGCTTGTTTGTAGGAAGCAACACTAGGAAACACTCGTCATGATGTGAACACTCGCAACACTCAGTAACTCTTGTCTCCACGCTTTGAAGACACTCATGTTAATATAAGTACTCATAATAGCCTTAGAAATTCTGTCACACGATCATAAACTCCGCAGAGAGAGAGAGAGAGAGAGAGAGAGAGAGAGAGAGAGAGAGAGAGAGAGAGAGAGAGAGAGACAGATAAATACACAACTAAACAGAAGGAAAGGAAAAACAAGACAAAAAAAATGAAAATAACGAGAAAAGAAACAAGAATAAAAACAAAAAGAAAAAAATAAGAAAAATGAACCACAAACTCGTAAAGGGGATTCACCAGCAGTTCACCAGGCAACACTCAACACTCACCAAGATGAAGATGTCAACAGGTTCCTCGTAAGGTCTTAATTCAGTGGTGAGGAGGATTATCTTGATGCCAACTGTGGGGGAGAGAGAGAAAGAGAGTAAGTGGTGGTGGTGGTGGTGGTGGTGGTGGTGGTGTGTGTGTGTGTGTGGAGGGTATGAGTGTGAGGGAAATAGAGAGAGGACTAAGTGGTTATGATTGATGACGTGTGTGTGTGTGTGTGTGTGTGTGTGTGTGTGTGTGTGGGTGTGGGTGTATTGAATTTGTGGTGTTTTTCTAGTGGTGGTGGTGTGTTGTGGTGTTGAAAGGTTGGTGATGTGGTGTGCGTAAGAAAGTGATGAATAAATATAATAAAAAAGCGTATTAATTAAGAAAGTAAAATGCAAATATGTAACAAACCCCCAAAAAATCCTGACTTTACCCAAAACCTAACCTAACCTAACCCTAACCTAACTAAACCTCAAACAACCCAGCCTAACCTAATTTACCTTAATCCAACCCAAACCCAACCTATCCTAACCTAACCTAACCTAACAACCTAACCTAATCTAACCTAACTTAACTTAACCTAACCTAACCTAACCTAACCTAACCACAACCTAACCTAATCTAACCTAACTTAACCTAACCTAACCTAACCTAACCTAACAACCTAACCTAACCTAACCTAACCTAACCTAACCTAACCTAACCTAACCTAACCTAACCTAACCTAACCTAACCTAACCTATCCTAACCTAACCTAATATTTCATTCGTATTCTTACCACAAACTTCATTTTCTCCCACAATTCTTCCCTTCTTCCAAAATTTCCCAGAATTCAATACGAACAAAATCTTTTCTCATTTCTTTCATTATTTTCTTTCTTGTGATTGTTATCTTATTATAACATGTAATTTCCTTATCTGTCCCTCCTGACGTATAATTTTCCCTTCACCTGAGTCGAGTGTCCACAGGTGGTATTTTTTCCCCTTGTCTCTAATTACAGTAAGTTCCCACACTCATTATCCTGGCTTAAATGTACCTTCTTGTTCTCCAAAATGATCTTTTTCCACCTTAATTTATTTCTCAAAGTGTTTTCCTTATCCACGAACCTCAACACGCTCTCTTAAATCAATTTCAGGCATAATTTTCCTTTCCTTTAAAATCTAAGCACATTTCTTTTCTTAAAAATATATACGTTATTTTTCTCTTTAACCCTTTCAGTACTTGGACACATTTTTACCATGAGATTTGTGTACCATTGGACCATTTTATTGACATTAGGAAGGATCTATGGAGGTCAGAAGATTAATGGCCACAGTCTTCACTATTTTAACCCCATCAGTACTGGGACACATTTTTACCTTGAGATTTGTGTAAGATTAAACCATTTTATCTACATTAGGAAGGGTCCATGGAGGTCAGAAGATTAATGGCCACAGTCTTCACTATTTTAATCCTCCACATAAGTTTCTGAAGCTGTATAAAATCACCAGATAGTAAGTAGAATGAATATGAAGACTCATGTTTTTACAGGGATTTTAAGACAGTTTGACATGTTTTTAGGGCATTTTAAGACAGTTTGGCTACAATTAGACCATTTTGTTGATATTAGGAAGGGTCTATGCAGGTCAAAAGATTAATGGTCACAGTCTTCACTAATACCTCTCTTCCTAATGCCAATAAAATGGTCTAATGGTACACAAATCCCAAGGTAAAAATGTGTCCCAGTACTAAAAGGGTTAAAATAATGAAGACTGCTGCCATTAATCTTCTGACCTCCATAGACCCTTCCTAATGTCAATAAAATAATCTAATCATACACAAATCTCAAGGTAAGAATGTGTCCCAGTACTGAAGGTTCAAGAATGAAATAAAAAACTGAAACCAAGGAAAAACAGCAGAAGACCAGCCACTCCAGCCACTCACCGTCTTGCCCCCCGTTGAAACACACCCTGGACAGCTGGATAATGATGGTGAGGAAAGTAGGGCTGGATAACACTTGACTTGAGTTTCTGAAGACAAGAGTGTGGCCACGGCGTCCCTCCACCTGCAGAGTGTAGGTGGCGATGACCGACGTATGGGGAACCTGTGTAAAGAATTAGGAAGGTGTGATTAGAGTGTGACTTGAGAGGTGTGTGATTAGAGTGTATGATTGGAAAGGTGTGTGATTGGAGTGTGTGTTTTGTGTGTGATTGGAAAGGTGTGTAATTGGGCAGGTGTGGTTAGGTAGGGAAAAGGATTAGAGAGAAGAAGGATTGAGAAAAGCATTGGTAGACGAAGAGATTGGCATGAATGGAAAGATTAGTAAAGGAAGAGGATTGGAAAGGAGAGAGAGGGAGGGAACAAAAAGGCAGGTGTTTGCTTGGAAAGGTGAGCAATTAGAAAGGTGAAGGATTAGGAAAGATGTGATTGGGCAGGTGTGTGATTGGTAAGGTGTGATTAGGTAAGAGAAAGGATTGTGGAGAAGAGGATTGACAAAAGGATTAAAAAGGAACGGGATTGGTAGATGAATGATTGATAGGCGAGGAAGGATTAGTAAAGGAGGAGGATTGGTAAGGAAAGAGAGATTGGTAGTAGAGCAAAAGGATTGGTAAGTGAAGAGACGGATTAGGATGAAGGACTTTAGCATTAATAGTACTTACTAATACTACTACTAATCTTTCTTATTATCTTCCTCCTCCTCCTCCTCCTCCTCCTCCTCCTCCTCCTCCTCCTCCTCCTCCTCCTCCTCCTCCTACTACTACTACTACCACCACCACCACCACCACCACCACCACCACCACCACCACCACCACCACCACCCCAGACACTAAGAAAGCAAAACCAGCTCATACAATCCCACAAGCCTTGTCTAACTGGTCTATCCTACACCCCCCACCACATCACATCCTACACCTTTAGTCCTTCCCCTGAGTCCCTTACCTGAATGAGAAGGTCCTCTGTGTCCCCTGGAGCAATGGTGGCCTTGGCAGGGGTAAGGCTGACCCCTGGGGAAGTAAGCTGGGCAGTCACATCCACAGGGGAAACACCGCTAAGGATCCCCACAGCGACGCGATAAACAGTAGAAGGTCTAGCTATTCTGGGCGCCACGATGGTGTAACTCCTGCAGAAGCGAAGAAGGAGAGGTTTTGAGTGTTTGGTGTTTACTGTGAGTGGAAGGAAAGGAAAAGATAGAAGGAAGG
>NC_059258.1:3115070-3117570 GCF_017591435.1 Portunus trituberculatus
AAGAGTGTGAAATTAAGTGTGAGGGTAGACTAACTAGTGTGTGTGGCCAGCTTAAGTCTGCGCGGTTTGAAGTTCGCCAGGATAATCTGTCTTTAAGGTTAATTAAGGTGCTTGAGTGTGTGTAAGGTGTGTGCACGTCTCACTAGAATGCCTACGAGTGTGTAAGGAGTGTGTAAAGTTAGCGTGCAAGGTCAGATGGAGACGCAGATTGTGAGGTGAGATGAAATGAGATGAAGGCTTGAGTGCTAAGGTTACATGAGGCGGTGTTGCTCTGTAGCCAATATCGAAGAAGAAGAAGAAGAAGAATGAGGAGGAGGAGGAGGAGAAGAAGAAGGTGAAGAAAGGTGAAGTGACAAAATCAAAGAGTCACGCTAACTTCAAAATTTCACGTTTCATTTCTGCTCAAAAGGAGGAAAAAAAGTTAAACGACTGAACGAAACTTAAAGAAAAACATGACTACACTTTCAAACAGGAGGAGAAAATTGTTTGGCGCGCGTGTGTGTGTTTCTGTGTGTGTGTGACGAGCACCCCATCTCACATTCACAATTCTACGTATGAAAAACCTTGGTATGTGATGGTATGTGGTATATGCAAAGTGGTATGTGACAGTATGCGATGAGTGTAGAGTCAATTCCAAGCCACCACCAATACAACACCTAGAAATACAGAAAACCAGGTGTGTATGTGTTGCGTGTAAGCGAGGCGTGTGACGTGTGTGGAGTGTTAACAGTACCGCAGTGAAACAGACTAACTCCCACGACACACGAGCCACCAGCCACCAGGAGCAGCCACCACTATGCCTCGCCTCGTCCTTATCCCAGACACGACCACCAAAAGCAGAATGTCACACGAGGAATGAAAAACGAAGCAGAACACTTTCACTGCCTCGTTGCTTCCACCAAGCGACCAGTTGTTGGACGCACGAGCCTGGTGAAGCACGCGCGTGTGTGTGTGTGTGTGTGTGTGTGTGTGTGTGTGTGTGTGTGTGTGTGTGTGTGTGTGTGTGTGTGTGTGTGTGTGTGTGTGTGTGTTGGAGTGTGTGTGAGAGTGTGAGGAAGAAGTGAAGGATGGTGAGGAATGATGAGAGAGAGAGAGAGAGAGAGAGAGAGAGAGAGAGAGAGAGAGAGAGAGAGAGAGAGAGAGAGAGAGAGAGAGAGAGAGAGAGAGAGAGAGAGAGAGAGGAAACAAGACACACACACACACACACACAGTGAATGCACAGTGAATGCACAGAACAAGAACAAGAACAAGAAGAAGAAGAAGAAGAAGAAGAAGGAAGAAGAAGCAGAAAATAAGAAGGAAGAAGGAAGAAGAAAAGGAAGTGAGGTGCCAGAAAATTAATAGAGAAGGAAGACGGAAGGAAAATGAAAGAAGTGAAGGAAGAGAGAGAGAGAGAGAAGGAGAGAGAGAGAGAGAGAGAGAGAGAGAGAGAGAGAGAGAGAGAGAGAGAGAGAGAGAGAGAGAGAGAGAGAGAGAGAGAGAGAGTAAAGGAAGTGAACAAGGTGAGAGGAAAGTGAATGTAAGGACGGTAAGTACCAGAGAGAGAGAGAGAGAGAGAGAGAGAGAGAGAGAAGTCCAGGGGTATTACAAGCCACAGGTAAACCCGACTTGGTCAACACAGGAAATTAAAACACTCCAGGAATGCAAAGTTACCTGGATAATTGTCTGCCCAGGTGCGGTGGTGGTGGTGGTGGTGGTGGTGGTGGTGGTGGTGGTGGTGGTGGTGGTGGTGGTGGTGGTGGTAAGGTAAGTGAGTGAAAATTAAGAAAAATATTGTTTGCTTGTGGTATTGTTGGTGGTGGTGGTGGTGGTGGTGGTGGTACTGGTGGTGGTGGTGGTAGTAGTAGTGGTAGTAGTGGTAGTAGTAGTAGTAGTAGTTGTTTTCCTAGTTCTTGTCTCATGAGTAATGTAGAGAATGACGCGTTACCACCACCACCACCACCACCACCACCACCACCACCACCACCACCACGACTACTAGAACCACAATCACCACTATAACTTTTACTATTCCTCCCCACTCACCACCACCACCATAACTTTTACTATTCCTCCTCGCGCCTTCATCACCACCATGTCACCACTGATTAACAACACACCACCACCACCACCACCACCACCATCACTAATACGCCACAAACACCACTCTTTCTCGCGCCTTCATCACCACACATGTCACCATGAACATTGATTAACAACACACCACCACCACCACCACCACCACGTCCAGTCACCACACGTCTGTCTCTCACCACAACACATCATAACATTTCCATTTACTCGTCTTCACTTTTTATCTCGTCCATCAAAGTGCTTATCATTTTCTCTCTCTATAAATCGTCTTTTTTATCTCTTTTTTCATAAATCGTGTCTTTTTTTATCTTTTTAATAAATCGTGTTTTTTTAATTTTTTTTCATAAATCGTGTTTTTTTTCTTTTTAATAAATCGTGTTTTTAATCTTTTTTTTATAAATCGTAAGTTTTTTTCATAAATCGTGTT
>NC_059258.1:3122570-3125070 GCF_017591435.1 Portunus trituberculatus
TTTTCTTAGTTTCTTTTTACATAATTCTTTATTTTTTTCACATCTTCAATAAAAAAACTTGAATTATTTTAAAGAATATTGTCATTTTCTTCATTTTCTTAGTTTTTTTCTTGGTTGTCTTCATTTTTTAATTTTCTTCTTACTTTCACTTATTTTCTTTACATCTTCATTATAAACCATTAATAATTTTGAAGACAATAATACTTTCTTCATTTTCTTCCTTATTTCTTACAGTTTCCATTATTTTCTTCCATCTTGTCTTCTTTTATACTCTTCTGTCTTGTCTTCTCTTTCAAACAGACATTTTTTGAGGACATTAATATTTTCCTGCTTTTTCTTCATTTTCTTACTAATTTCTTGTCTTCTTTTATATTCTTCTATCTTTGTCTTCCCTTTAAAAACTGAATCATTTTTGAAGACATTAATATTTTCCTGTTTTTTCTTCATTTTCTTATCAATTTCTTAGTCTTCATTATATTCTTCAATCTTGTCTTCCTCTTACAAACCTTGAAGTGATAGAAATGTCCGTCACTTTTCTTCTGCTTCACTATTTTCTTTAACTTCGAGGAGGAGGAGGAGGAGGAGGAGGAGGAGGAGGAGGAGGAGGAGGAGAAGAAGAAGAAGAAAAAGAAGCGTCATTTTTTTCCTTTCTTTCTTCCTTCAAAATACACAAAAAAATTAACATCCACTTTTTAACTTCAACAGCTTTGCAAGAGGAGGAGGAGAAGGAAGAGGAAGAAAAGGAGGAGGAGGAGGAGGAGGAAGAAGAAGAAGAAGAAGAAGAGGAGGAGGAGGAGGAAGAGGCGTCATTTTTTCCTTTCTTTTTCCCTTCAATACACGTAAAAAATAATTAACTTCAATTTTTTTAACAGAAGAGGAGGAAGCGCCATTTCTCCTCCTCTTTTTCACTTCAATACACCCACAAAAAAAAAATTAACCAACTTTTTTCAGCTTCTTCTTCTTCTTCTTCTTCCTCCTCCTCCTCCTTCTCCTCCTCCTCCTCCTCCTCCTTTTAAAACTTCGACATCACTTCTTAATTTCTTTCCTTATTACAGTTTCTCTCGTTTTCTTTACATCTTAAAAACAAAACACTGGAAAATTTTAAAGACAAGAATATTCAGAGTTATTTTTTTCTTATTTTCTTACTTTCAAGATTATTTACATCCATTTCTTAATTTTCTTTCTCGCTTTCATTTTCTTTACATCTTCAATAAAAACGCGAAATAATTTTAAAACGGGAATATTTCAAGCCATTTTCTTCATTTTCTTCATTATTTTTTTTATATCTTCAGTAAAAACGAGAATATTTCGCCATTTTCTTCATTTTCTTCAATAATTTTAAAACGCGAAATAATGAAAAAAACGAATATTTCCAGCCATTTTCTTCATTTTCTTCATTATTTTCTTTACATCTTCAATAAAAACGCGGAATAATTTTAAAACGAGAATATTTCAAGCCATTTTCTTCATTTTCTTCATTATTTTCTTTACATCTTCAATAAAAACCTGAAATAATGGAAAAAACGAATATTTCAAGCCATTTTCTTCATTTTCTTCATTATTTTCTTTACATCTTCACTAAAAACGCGAAATAATTTTAAAACACGAATATGTCAAGTCATTTTCTTTTGTTTTCTTATTCTCATTATTTTTCTTTTTTTCCGTTTTCTTATTCTTATTTGTTTATTCCAATTTATTTTTTTTTTTCTTACTCCATTCCATTAATTTTCATTTATTTCATTATTTCATTTTCTTTCTTCCATTTTTTTTCCATTTTTTCGTTTTTTTCCTCCTTTCTTTCACGTTTTCCATTTCCTTACCCCATTTCATTATTTTTCGTCTTTTTTTTCATTTTCTTCCTTCCATTATCTTTTATCTTTTTCTTTCTTACTTCCTTTATCTTTTATCTTTTTTTTCATTTTCTTCCTTCTATTATTTACATCTTTTTTTCATTTTCTTACTCGCTTCCATTTTCTTTACACCATCAATAAAAACTACGCATATTTTCTATCATTTTCTCAGCCTCCTTTTCTCCGCCACCCACACACACACACACACACACACACACACACACACACACACACACACACACACACACACACACACACACACACACACACACACACACACACACACACAGCGAGGGAGTGAAGGGTGAACGAACTGGCCTCCTGTCAATGCCTCGCAGCGCCTCATGTGGGCCGACTGGTCATGATGGGCCGCCAAACACAAGCAACACAAGCAACACAAGCAACACAAGCACCACAAGCACCACAAGCACCACAAGCACACAAGCACCACAAGCACACAAGCACCACAAGCACCACAAGCACACAAGCACACACACACAGCACAAGCACAAGCACCACAGCACACAAGCAGCACAAGCACACAAGCACACAAGCACACAAGCACCACAAGCACACAAGCACCACAAGCACACACAACACAAGCACACAAGCAACACAAGCAACACAAGCACACAAGCAACACAAGCAAC
>NC_059258.1:3127570-3137570 GCF_017591435.1 Portunus trituberculatus
GTTTTTAGGCGTTTTAGGTGTTTTTGTGTTGGTGTGTGTAGAGAGAGAAAGAAAGTGAGGGAAATAGAGAGAGAGAGAGAGAGAGACGTTTGGTGAAGTTAGGTAAGGTGAGGGGTGTTTGGAAGTCATCTAAGTGTGTTTTGGGTGTGTTTTTGTGTTGAGAGAGAGAGAGAGAGAGAGAGAGAGAGAGAGAGAGAGAGAGAGATGAATGGACTTTCGTGTAATGACTCACCACCACCACCACCACCACCACCACCATCTTCATCCAGATTCGCATCCATCCCTCCCTCCTCCCTTCCTCTCTCTCTCTCCTCCTCTTACTCTTCCTCCTCTCACCCTCCCTCTTATACCACCCATCTCTTCCTCTCCCCCTCCCCGCCTTTCTTCTCTTACTCTTCCTCCTAAATTCTCCCTCCTCCTCTTCCTCCTCTCACTCTTCCTCTTACCTTCTCCTTCTCTTCTTCCTCCTTCCAAACTGATTAGCTAAATTTCGTACAGGTAAACAACTATATGTTTGTACTTTCTTTGTGTTCTTTTCCTCCTCCTCCTCCTCCTCCTCCTCCTCCTCCTCCTCCTCCTCCTCCTCCTCCTCCTCCTCTTTTTTTCTCCTTCTCCTTCTCCTCCTCCACTTTCTTGTCCTCCTCCTTATCCTTCTCTTCCTCCTCCACTTCCTTGTCCTCATCACCCTTCTCCTCATCCTTTTTCTCCCTTCTTTCTTCTTCTCCTCCTCCTTTTCCTCACGCTCCTTCTCTTTCTCCTTCTCTTCCTTCTCTTTCCTCCTCCACTTCCTTCTCCTCATCCTTTTCCTCCTCCTTCTTCTCTTTCTTCTTCTCCTCCTCCTTTTCCTCACCCTCCTCCTTCTCTTCTCCTCCTCTTCCTTCTGTTTCTCCTCCTTCTCCTCCTTGACAGTTACGTAACAAGAAAAAAATACATTTATACTTTATGTGTGTCTCCTCCTCCTCCTCCTCCTCCTCCTCCTCCTCCTCCTCCTCGTGCCCTACTAACAGGAAATCTTATCTTTTGAGAGCACAAGGTTTAGTCTCCTCGGTCACAAGTACAGTGATTTAGCATCCACGGAGAGTAAACAAAATGTAACTCGTTTATGACCAATAGCGAAGTGTCGTAAGAAACATAGAGTCTAATTATAATGATCCAGATTGCCTGCACTTCCTGATGTCACTCGTGTGTGTGTGTGTGTGTGTCTGTGTGTGTGTTCTAGACTGATCACTGAGGCCATCCACTGCACTGTGTCTGGCGAGGGTGGAGGTGTTAGCGTCACTCCACCTGACCATAAGAGGATTGGAAACTATAACTGTAACTATAACTAGCTAGGTTTTCAAGACAGTACACCAGATATATTGTCAATCTATCACCAGCCTCTTAAAAAACACGAGTATCTTCAACTGGAGCCTTTGGTAAGCAGTGATGGGGAGAGAGCAAAGCGTTTCAGAAAATGGACTTAGCAAACATGATAAAGAGGCCGCCGTGGTACAGGTCTGAGTGTAGGTTGGGCTTCCTCACTCCGGGCAATGATTTCCTAGCGGGTGGGCTTTCAGATAGGAGGTACCATAAAAAGTATCTCCTTTAGCCCAGAAATTCCCACGTGCTATAATTAAAAAACCTGGAAAATAAGTATCAGGACAGAAGGAAAATTAAATCCAGCTTTTTTTTTTTTTTTGTATCAGCGGTGTTCCATAATGCAAGGATAGGTAGGTAAAAACACAGGTGAATTCTAAGGTAAGCCAGCATACAAAGGTACTGACTCATTAGCAAAGGTGAGTTAATTACGAAGCAGGTAAATCAATACAGGTAAACTACTCAACTTAACTTTCCTACTCTCCCATCGCCTCTCTAGTAATGATTGCCTCACTGGCCTTCATTTCTCGATATTTTCTCGTAAATAACACATGAAAGAGAATGATTTAGTAGTTTAGACAAGATATTAGTGTGTATGTGTGTGTGTGTGTGTGTGTGTGTGTGTGTGTGTGTGTGTGTGTGTGTGTGTGTGTGTGTGTGTGTGTGTGTGTGTGTGTGTGTGTGTGTGTGCGTGCGTGTGTGTGTGTGTGACGAGTTTACCTGTAATCATCTTCCTTCCTCACCATGGCTAACCTAACCTAACCTAACCTAACCTAACCTAACCCAACCCAACCCAACCTTACCTAACCTAACCTAACCTAACCTTTTTGAGTAGAATCTAACCTAATCTAACCCAACCCAACCCAACCTTACCTAACCTAACCTAACCTAACCTTTTTGAGTAGAATCTAACCTAATCTAACCTAACCTAACCCAATCAAACCTTACCTAACCTAACCTAACCTTTTTGAGTAGAATCTAACCTAATCTAACCTAACCTAACCCAATCAAACCTTACCTAACCTAACCTAACCTTTTTGAGTAGAATCTAACCTAATCTAACCCAACCAAACCTTACCTAACCTAACCTTTTGTGTAGAATCCTTATGAAACTTACACCAGAATCATTAGAACACTTACAAACACAACAGCTTCCACTACAATCAGCTGAGGTGTTGCTGAAGTGTTTCATAATGCAGGATGACTCTGGGTAGATACGAGTTCTGTAGTGACGCGCGCAAAACTAACAAAAACAGGGGAAGAAAGTGCTATATCACGGTGACTGCTGCTTCTAATCTTTTTGTCTCAGCAACGATTGATAAGGGTGAGGAAATTAATATGTATGGATATGTGGTAAGTGTGTGTGTGTGTGTGTGTGTGTGTGTGTGTGTGTGTGTGTGTGTGTGTGTGTGTGTGTGTGTGTGTGTGTGTGTGTGTGTGTGTGTGTGTGTTTCTTTCAACCCTTTCAAAGCTAAACAATTTTTTAACCTCGATATTCTTTAACGTTTTGTACCTCTCTCTCTCTCTCTCTCTCTCTCTCTCTCTCTCTCTCTCTCTCTCTCTCTCTCAAGTGTGTAGTTCTGCAGGTGAGCTAATTAAGATTCATTAGCGGGTTCATATGGCAGGTAAAGGAAAAGACAGGTATGGGGGCGTGGGCGGGGTGCAGGGGCGGGGGTGGTGTTTGGGAGAAGGGGCCAGTTATTGTAGTGGTGGGTGAATGTTCTTGTTTTTGTTTGTTTGTTTGTTTGTTTTCTTTTCATTTTCTTTTTTCTTGCTTCTTTTTCTTTTTCTTTTTTTTTTTCTTTATCATTCTATTTTTTCTTCTCTTTTTACTCCACTTTTCTTTATTCCTTCCTTCTTTTCTTGATTTTTGTCCTCTTCGCTTCTACTTTCCCTCTGTTTTCCTCTTCTTCTTTATTTCTGCCTCCATTAGCATCTCGTTTTCCTCTTTTCCTCTTCCTTTTCCTCCTCTGATAACCTTTCCCACATTCCTCTATCAACTATTTTCCTCTCCTTTTCCTTTCTTTTCCTCCTCTGTTAACCTTCCCTATCTATTTTTCTTCTTTTTCCCTCTTTTTTTTCTAACCTAATAAAGTTTCCTATATCATCAACTGTTTTTCCTCTTTTTCCTCTCCTTTTCCTCCTTTGATAACTTTCCCTGCATTCCTCCATTATCATTTTTTTCCTCTTTTTCCCTCCTTTTCCTTCTCTACTAGCTTTCCTATATTCCTTCAACTATTTTCCTCTTTTTCCTCTCCTTTTCCTCCTCTGATTAGCTTTCCTACATTCTTCCATCAGCATCTTTTTTTTCCTCTTTTTCCTCTTCTTTTTCTTCCTTAATAATCTTCCCCTTTCATTCTTCAACTGTTTTTCATCTTTTTTCCTCTTCCTTTTCCTCCCCTCTATCCCTCCATCCACTCCTCATCCCTCTCCTCCTCCTCCTCCTCCTCCTCCTCCCATCCACTTCTTCCCTCCACTCCTTCCCTCCACACACTCATAAATACCAAGACAGAACATTTATTTTGCTTTTTGTATTTTTTTTTTTTCCTCACACGCTGAAAAATGTAAGATTAGGAAACTTTCTCCCGCTTGGTAAGGTTACGGGGAAGCGTGTTTAACCCCTTCAGTACCATGACGCGTTTCCATATTCATTCTGGTGACTATTTGGTGATTTTATACACCTTCAGATACTCGTAAAAAGATTCTGGCCATTAATCTTCTGACCTCCGTAAAAACGTCTAACTATACGCAAGACTCATGGTAAAAAGGCGTCCCAGTACTAAAGGTGGTTCAAGAGTCTCGATTTTCACACCCCCAAAGCTGTCAAGAGAGTGTTAAAGAAGCTAGTTCGTGTTTGTAGGCTATTTCTTGGCTGCGCATCCCGTTTTCGTTCTTATATTCTGTTTTCTATTGGGTTGTCTGTCCATTTACGTCCCCTTCAGTACCAGGACGCGTTTCCATATTCATTCTGGTGACTATTTGGTGATTTTATACAGCTTCAGAAACTTATGTGGGGATTTAAATAGTGAAGACTCAGGCCATTAATCTTGTGACCTCCATAGATCCTTCTGAATGTTAATAAAATGGTCTAATCGTACACAAATCTCAAGGTAAAATTGTGTCCCAGTACTGAAAAGGTTAAAGAAAACTACTATTTTTACACCTCAAAGTTGTCATGAAAGTGTAAAGCTGAGGGAGGAAAAGAAGAGGAGAAAGAGGAAAAAGAGGAAAAGAAGGAAAATCAATTGATGGAGGAATGTAACGGAAGGTTACTAAAAGAGGAAAAGAAGAGGAAAAACAGGAAAAAGAGGAAAATCAATTGATGGAGGAATGCAGTGGAAAACTAAAGAAGGAAAATAGGAGAAAGAGGAAAAAGAGGAAAATCAGTTGATGGAGGAATGTAGTGGAAGGTTAGTAAAGAGGAAAAGAAGAGGAAAAAGAGGAAAATCAATTGATGGAGTGTCCAATTCAGTTAATGTGATACCTCTTACCCCATTTTCTTTGTGATATTCCGTTTTCTATTGAGTCTTCTTATATGTCTTCGGTTCTAAGTTTTGATGATAATTCTTTTTTTTTTTTTTTTTTATTTCTTCCGGTGTTAATATTTCAAGTCAAGGTTTATCTGCAATTCTGTCAGTTTGTGTTTATTCCAATAGTGTTCGTGGGATATGTCTTAGGTTCGGATTCCACTGTATTGCATTTTCTGTTCCTTTAATCTTTCACTTTTTATTTCCACTGCCTTAGTTTTCTTTTTTTTTTTGTGTGTGTGTGTGTTTTTTTTTCAGTCCAGAGTGTTCAAATAAATCTTTTTCTGATCTCTATTTCTTGTTAATCTGGCTGGCGAGACACTGACAAATCATCGACTTCTTATTCACAAAGCGTCGACTTCTATTAATCCACAAAGCGTCGACTTCTTATCTCTTTTGTCAGGTGAGAGAGAAGATTAAGAGGTGATTATTGAGACACTTCTGAAGCTTGCTCTCGTTTTTTTTTTTTTTTTTTCTTTCTTTTTTTGCTACAAATTTATCGTTTTCAAGACTTCATTACTATTTTCTCTCTTGCTCATCTAACTCAATCTGTCACAGCATAAAGGAAACATTATATTTTTATTTCAGGTATGCTGTGTTAATCTTTACCTTGTTAATATAGTCACTGTTGGGATTTTACAAGACTTAATTACTTTTTCTCTCTCATAAATTACAAATATAATTCTTTTCAATCTTTTAAACATAGAAAACCATCTTTTTTTCATCTCCTCTTTAGTGTGGCAATCTTTTTCTCACTAATATTTACATTCTTTGGATTTTACAAGACTTAATTACTCTTTTCTCTCTTACTAATTACAAATCTAAGTCTTTTCATTCTTTTAAACACAGGAAACTTTTTTATTCAGCTTTTCTTTACTGTGCCAATCTTTTTTTTTCTTACTAATATAGACATCCTTGGGAATTTACAAGACTTAATTACTTTTTTTCTCTTATAAATTACAAATATAATTCTTTTCAATCTTTTAAACATTTTTTTTCATCTCTTTACTGTGCTAATCTTTTCTTACTAATATAGACATTCTTTGGATTTTAAAAGACTTAATTACTCTTTTCTCTTTTACTAATTACAAATCTAAGTCTTTTCATTCTTTTAAAACAGGAAACCATCTTTTTTCATCTCCTTTTTACTGTGCTAATCTTTTTCTTACTAATATTTACATTCTTGGGTTTTACAAGACCTTTTCTTTCTTATAAATTACAAATCTAATTCTTTTAATCTTTTAAACATAGGAAACCATCTTTTTTCCAGCTCATTTATATTTTGCTAGTCCTTTTTCACTGATATATACATTCTAGGGATTTTGCAACACTTAATCACCTTCCTCTCTAACAAGTCTAACTGTTCTCATTCTCTCATATAGGAAACCATTTTTTTCCACATACTTCGTCTCTATTCTATCAATTTTCACCTTGCTTGAGATTTTACAGGATTTAGTGACTCTCTCCTCTCTTCCAAAGCTCAATCTTTTTATTCTGTCTCATATAAAACACTGTTATTATTTTACCTAATCCATATAGTCCCAATCTATTTTCTTTTTTGTTAATCTAGTCATTTTCGAGATTTTACAAGACTTAATTACTCTCTCCTCTCTAACAAACCTAACTCACTTCATTCTGTCACATATTGGAACCATTATCATTTCAGCTCATTTCTACTATATAAATCTCTACCTCGTTAATATAGTGACTCTTGGGAAATTACAAGACTTAATCATTCCTTCCCCTCTTAAAAAAATCTAACTCTTTCATTGTCTCATGTATCATACTACTACTCTGTCCACCTCTCTAATGCAAGAGTTAACCAGTACTCTCAATCATTCACCACTATTCTGTCCACCTCTCTAATGCAAGAGTTAACCAGTACTCTCAATCATTCACCTCTATTCTGTCCACCTCACTAATGCAAGAGTTAACCAGTACTCTCAATCATTCACCTCTATTCTGTCCACCTCACTAATGCAAGAGTTAACCAGTACTCTCAATCATTCACCACTACTCTGTCCACCTCTCTAATGCAAGAGTTAACCAGTACTCTCAATCATTCACCACTACTCTGTCCACCTCACTAATGCAAGAGTTAACCAGTACTCTCAATCATTCACCACTACTCTGTCCACCTCTCTAATGCAAGAGTTAACCAGTACTCTCAATCATTCACCACTACTCTGTCCACCTCACTAATGCAAGAGTTAACCAGTACTCTCAATCATTCATACCTTTCTCTGGCACACTCTAAAAAACTCCCTGCCAGCTTTATATATCCAACTTCCTATGACTTAATTTCATTTAAGAGGGAGGTTTCAAGACATCAACCCCTTCCTTTCACATATCTTTTTCGAACCTGCAAGGGGACTGACAATTAAGTAGCCCTTTTTTTGTTTTGTTTTACTTTAATTGCCCTTGGCCAGCTTCTTACAATAAAAAAAAATTCGTACCTGGCATTCTTCACACTATAAAGTCTCCCAGTACAATCTTCTGCCTGTGTTTGATTAAAGTGATGGAAATATAACAGGTAACATTTGCGCACCTTTATACACAGTTCCCCCATTGTGCTGGCCTCATTCCTACAGGTGAAAGTTTGCTTCTAATAACACCTGGCTCATTACACCTGTTTCTCCTGTCATTACTACTTACATTATTCTTTATTTTCATTTCTGTTATTCTTATTTTCTTATTCCTTTTTATTCTTCTCTCTCCTACTTCCTGATTTATTGTTCTTTTTATATTTCTATCGTTATTTTTCTGTTTCTCTTTCTTCTTGTTCTTTGATTCCTGTTATTACTATTTCTTTCTTATTCCCTTTTTATTCTTATCTTTCCTACTTCCTGATTTATTGTTTATTCTTATTATCATTTTTCATTTTTTTTTTTCTTTTTGTTTTGTGTTTTTCTTCCTGTTCCTTTATTCGTATCTTTATTTTTGTCTCTATTTTTCTCGTATCTTCCTCTTTTTTTTTTTTTTCCTTTTTCTTTACTTATTTCTCCTTGTCATCATTTCTCTCTTTCTCTCTCTCTCTTTTATTTTTTTTTCTTCCTCTTGTTCCTTCATTCTTGTTATTATTTTCTCATTTTTCTTCTCCCCTTTTATCTTATCTTCCTAGACTATTTCCTGCTTCGTTTTTTTTTCTAATCTTGTTTTTCATTATATTTTTCCTGTTTCTCTTTTTATTTTGTTTTTTTTTCTTTTCCCTCATTCGTGTTTTTATTTTCTCATTTTTCCTCTTGTTTCTTCTTTTTCTTATTCACTTTCTCATTTTTCGTTTTATTTTGTTCGTTTTCTGCTTCTTCGTTTTCTTTATTCTCGTTTTCTCCTTATCATTTATCTCTCTCTCTCTCTCTCTTCCTTTCTCTCTTTCTCTTTTCTTCTTTTTCTTCTTGCAATCTTTAATCTTTTCTCTCTCTCTTTCTCTCTCCACTTCATTATTCTCAGTTTTAGCGTTACCTACTCTCTTCTTCCTCCTTTCTCTATTTCTTTCTCCTCCTTTATTTCGTTTCCTCCTCCTCCTCCTCCTCCTCCTCCTCCTCCTCCTCCTCTTCATCATCATCTTCCTTCTTCTCTTCAGTTTTTTTGAGTAAGAAAGTACAGTATCTTCTCTTCTTCTTCTTCTTCTTCTCTTCTTCCTCTTCCTCCTCCTTCTCCTTCTCCTCTCTTTCTCTTTTTTATTCCTCCTCTTCATCCTTCTCTTCGTCATTTCTCCTTCTCCTTATCGACTTTTTTGGCTACGTATAGTATCTTTTGTTTTCTTCCTCCTCCTCCTCTTCTCCTCCTCCTCCTCCTCCTCCTTGTTATCCTTTTAATCGTCCTCCTCAACTCTTTTTAGCTAAGGAAGAATAAATAGTATCTTCTCTTATCCTCCTCTGTCCATCCTCCTCCTCCTCCTCCTCCTCCTCCTCCTCCTCCTCCTTCCCATTGTTCCTTCTCTCTCTCTCTCACTACACGCGGCTCCTGTCGGCATTCACAGCAGCATCTTATCGTTTCTTTGCATTCCAATCCCTTTTAGTGCATTCCAATCACCTTTAGTGTATTCCAATCATCTTTAGTGCATTCCAATCCCTTTAGTGCATTTCGATCACCTTTAGTGCATTCCAATCCTCTTTAAACCATTCCACCTCACCCACACTCTCATAACACCAAGAGCCCTCGTTACCTGGGGATTGCAAGGTGCCACTAATCAACAGGTAAGGCAGGTAACAAAATAGTTATATAAAGGTCTAGTTACATGGAGGTTACACAGATGATATTGGTGATTAATTTACCTGGGAAAGGGATTAGGTGACAGGTGAGGTGTGAGAGAAAAGACTGGTTTAGTTTGAAATGTTTGTTCTTGGTGATCTTACCTGGGGAAGGGATAAAGTGGCGGGTAAGGTGTGAGAAAATAAATTGGTGAGTTTGAAATGTCTTTGTTTGGTGATTTGCTTACCTGGCGAATGGACAAGGTAATATAAGGCTGGTGAGTTTGAAATGTTTATACTTGGTGATCTTACTTGGGGAAGGAATAAGGTGACAGGTAAGTGTAGTGGGTTTGGTGATTAGCTTACCTTAGGAGGGGAAAAGATTGGTGAGTTTGAAATATTTGTACTTGGTGATCTTACCTGGAGAAGAAATTAGGTGACAGGTGAGGTGTGAGAAAACAGATTGGTGGGTTTGAAATGTCTTTACTTGGTGATCAGCTTACCTGGCGAGTGGACAAGATGACAGGTAAGGTGTGAGAGAAAAAAATGGTGAGTTTGAAATGTCTTTACTTGGTGATTAGCTTACCTGGCGAGTGGACAAGATGACAGGTAAGGTACGTTAAGGTATGATAGAAAAGATTGTTAAGTTTGTGATATCTACATGTTGATTGCTTTACCTGCGAGAATTAACAAGGTAATATAGGTGAGTGTTATGTTCGTGTTTACAGGTGAATGTGATGGTTACCTGATGAATATAAAGTTTGAAATCTCTTTATCTGTTAATTAGTTACACCAGAGGGACGGATAAGGTGTCATACAGGTAAAGAAAGACAGGTAAGTGTTAATTATGTTTACAGTAAATGTGATGGTTACCTGGAAAATATAGTCTGAAATCTCTTTACCTGTTAATTAGTTTACCTGCGG
>NC_059258.1:3147570-3157570 GCF_017591435.1 Portunus trituberculatus
CCTGTCCACGGTCCGAGTGTAGGTTGGGATTCCTCACTCGGGGCAATGGTTTCCTAGCGGGTGGGGTTGAAGATAGGAGGTACCACAAAAAGTATCCCCTTTAGCCCATAAATAAATAAATAAAATAAAATCATCTGATCGCACCTAAAACTCAAGGTGAAAACGTGTCCCAGTACTGAAGGGGTTAAGGAAACACAGACTGGAAAAACAAAAATAGATACAAAAATAGTCAATGAGGTCACCCGCGATCAAGAGAGTAATACAACAACACTTAAAAAACCCAAGATAGCAATATTATAATCAGCCTTTAAAACAAACACAAACTGAAAAACAAAAATAGTCAATGAGGTTACCCGCGATCAAGAGAGTAATACAACAACACTTAAAAAACCCAAGAAATACAGTAGCAATATTAGAATCAGCCTTTAAAACAAACACAAACTGAAAAACAAAAATAGATACAAAAACAGTCAATGAGATTACGAGATAAGAAAATAATGTAAAGCCTGTTAACCCCTTCAGTACTGGGAGGCATCTTTACCATGAGTTTTGGCGCGTGATTAGACCATTTTATTGACATTAGAAAGGGTTTATGGAAGACACAAGGTTAATGGTCTAATGTTTTCACTATTTTAATCCCCATATGAGTTTCTGAAGCTGTATAAAATCGCCTAATATTAACTAGAATATACACAAAGACATGTTATAGTACTGGCAAGAAACACAATGACAATATTAAAATCAACCTTTAAGACAAACAAACTGAAAAACAAAACTAAATAAAAAAAAAAAAAAAGTCAAAGAGGTTACGAGAAAACAAGAGACTAACACAACCTCTTAACCCTTTCAATACCATGCCGCGTTACCATATTCAATTTCGTTACTAATTTGGTGATTTTATATAGCTTCAGAAACACATATGGGGGTTAAAATATTGAAGACTGTGGCTATTAATCTTCTGACCTCCATAGACCCTTCCTAATGTCAATAAAATGGTCTAATGGTACACAAATCTCAAGGTAAAAATACGTCTCAGTACTGAAGGGGTTAAAATATTGAAGACTGTGGCTATTAATCTTCTGACCTCCATAGACCCTTCCTAATGTCAATAAAATGGTCTAATGGTACACAAATCTCAAGGTAAAAATGTATCCCAGTACTGAAGGGGTTAAAATATTGAAGACTGTGGCTATTAATCTTCTGACCTCCATAGACCCTTCCTAATGTCAATAAAATGGTCTAATGGTACACAAATCTTAAGGTAAAAATGTGTCCCACTACTGAAGGGGTTAAAAAACACCAAGACAGTTAGGGTGTGAAATGGAAGGAGAGAGAGAGAAGTGAGAGAGAGAGAAAAAAAAAATAGTGAGCATGGGAAAGAGAGAGGCATGAAACAGGAAGAGAGAGGGAGAGAAAGGGAGAGGAGAGGCAAGAATAAGCACACAGGGTAGGGAGAGACAGAGACCGAGGAAAGAGAGAGTAAAGAGTCAAAGAGAATGTGCATGAGACAGGGAGATGGAGGGAGTGGCAGGGAGTGGCAGGGAGAGGCAGGGTGTGGCAGGGAGGGGCTCAGAAAAGTTCTTGAGACATTTTTTTACCATGTAACTTGATATCTTAAAGAAGGACAAGGAAGGGTATGGGAATTGTGGGAACTGGGACACACACACACACACACACACACACACACACACACACACACACACACACACACACACACACACAGAGGAACACCAAAACTCAATCAAAATTCTAACATCCCCAGTTCGAAACCCAAAAAATTATCAGTTATTTTCTTTTTTCTTTTTCTTTTTTTTTTTTCTTTATATAAGAGGAAGAAAATCTGGTCAAGGAAAACAAAAAACTATTAGCCCCTTCAGTAGTGGGGCACATTTTTACCTTGAGATTTGTGTGCAATTAGACCATTTCATTGACATTAGGAAGGGTCTATGAAGGATCAGAAGATTAATGGCCAGAGTCTTCACTATTTTAATCCACCTTCAGTACTGGGACACATTTTTACCTTGAGATTTGTGTACCATTAGACCATTTTATTGACATTAGGAAGGGTCTATGAAGGATCAGAAGATTAATGGTCGCAGTCTTCACTATTCTAATCCCCCACATGAGTTTCTGAAGTTGTATAAAATCACCAAATAGTCAGCAAAATGAACTAGGAAATGCGAGTTTTGTGTACGATTAGACCATTTTATTGACATTAGGAAGAGTCTATGGAGATCAGAAGATTAATGGTCGCAATCTTCACTATTCTAATCCCCGACATGAGTTTCTGAAGCTGAGTAAAATCACCAAATAGTCACCAGAATGAATGAAAACGCGTCACGGTACTGAGGAGGTTAAATGAAAATCCCCACTTATTTTTTGCTTACCTTAGAAATTTATATTCAAGCGATGAACGAAAATTAGACAAAAAAAAGTAGCTACTTGGACATCAACGGGCTTGAAAGTAGACAGATGAGGAGAAGAAAGCTGACTAACTGCTCTGATCACTCGCATAGCACACACACACACACACACACACACACACACACACGAGTAGGTAAAGAGTCTAAGGAAGTGTCATGAAACAATTCGAACCGCTCAAATGAAGCCGTATCACTGAAGCTTTTCGAACTAGTTGTATGTGTCAAGTGAAGTGTCATGATACAGTTGATATACTTTTGGAAATTTTCTTGCTTTATTTTTCATCTATCATTTTCATCTATTTGGTTTTTTTTTTATTATTATTATTAACATATATGGCCTACTTTTCGCTTCCTCCTCCTCCTCCTCCTCCTCCTCCTCCTCCTCCTCGTCCTCCTCCTTTTCCCCAATATGAACAAAACCACGGAAGAGAGAAAAGAAAAAAGAAAAAAAGACAACACACTGGAATACAAGGAGAGAGAACAAATAGAGAAAATAAATAAAAAATGGCAGACAGCAATAAACTAGAAAGAGAGAGAGAGAGAGAGAGAGTCAAATAGGCAGACAGACAGACACACCAACAAAAAAACCAAAGCAACTAAAACGAAGACAGAAACAAATAAAGAAATGAGAGAGAGAGAGAGAGAGAGAGAGAGAGAGAGAGAGAGAGAGAGAGAGAGAGAGAGAGAGAGAGAGAGAGAGAACAGCAAACCACACAAGGATGAGCAGAGAGACAGCATTCCCTCACCAACCTAACACATGCAAAACCACCACCTGTGTGTGTGTGTGTGTGTGTAATTCACATCGGTCGCCTGCTGGTCACCCAGCCAGTCTTCCCCATTAGGGAGCGAGCTCAGAGCTCATAGACCGATCTTCGGGTAGGACTGAGACCACAACACACTCCACACACCGGGACAGCGAGGCCACAACCCCTCCAGTTACATCCCGTACCTATTCACTGCTAGGTGAACACACCCCACACATTAAGAGCCACGCCCATTTGCCTCGCCGCTTACCGGGACTCGAACCCGGCCCTCTCGATTGTGAGTCGAGCGTGCTAACCACTACACTACGCGGTGTGTGTGTGTGTTTGTTTGTTTGATTGTTTGTTTGATCTGGTGAAGTCTCTGACGAGACAGCCAGACGTTACCCTACGGAACGAACTCAGAGGTCATTATTTCCGATCTTCGGATAGGCCTGAGACCAGGCACACATCACACACCGGGACAACAAGGTCACAACTCCTCGATTTACATCCCGTACCTACTCACTGCTAGGTGAACACTGAACACCACCTACACGTCAAAGGAGACACACCCAAATATCTCCACCCGGCCGGGGAATCGAACCCCGGTCCTCTGGCTTGTGAAGCCAGCGCTCTAACCATTGAGCTACCGTGTGTGTGTGTGTGTGTGTGTGTGTGTGTGTGTGTGTGTGTACGTGGCAGTGAATCTTAACAAATACACACGTATGGCCTTCTTTTCAAGCACAATCAGGCACCAGGGGCGTGTCTGATACGTGCAGTGTGTCAGGGACGCGTGTCAGGGCGTGGCAGGGTAGCAAGGCGTGTCAGTGTGTCAGGGAATGGTAAGCGTGTCATGGGCAAGGTTGGAGAGAGAGAGAGAGAGAGAGAGAGAGAGAGAGAGAGAGACATGATACTGTTTGGGCGATGAGTCAAGGTGAGGGGTGAGGGGTGAGGGGAGAGAGGGGAGAGAGGGGAGAGAGTAACTGGTAAGGCAGAGTGAAGGATGAGGGTGAAGGAAGATTGTGTGTGGAATGGAGAGTGAAGGAAGTGTGTGTGTGTGTGTGTGTGTGTGTGTGTGTGTGTGTGTGTGGTGTGTGTGTGTGTGTCTAGAGGTTTGAGACGCTACGAATGTCTTATAAGGGAGAGAAATGTGAGATAGGAAGGAAGGACGGAAGGAAGCAAGGAAGGAAGGAAGGACGGAAGGAAGCAAGGAAGGAAGGAAGGAAGGAAGGAAGGAAGGAAGGATAAAAAAAGAAAGAATGAATGCGAGAAAGAAAGAAAGAAGAAAAGAAAAGGAAGGAAGGAAGGAGAGGAAGGACAGAAGGAAGGAAGGAAGGAAGGAAGAAAGATAGATAGATAAATAGACAGAAAGGAAGAAAGGACTATGGAAACGAGCAAATGAAACATCAATCATAAAAAAGGAAGAAAGACAAAAAAAAAAAAAAAAACACCAATACTTCAAACCACAGAACCACAAACACCACAAAAACACCCTTGAAAACCCACCACAAACACCACAAAAACACCCTTGTATAACCACCACAAACACCACAAAAACACCCTTGAAAACCACCACAAACACCACAAAAACACCCTTGAAAACCACCACAAACACCACAAAAACACCCTTGTATAACCACCACAAACACCACAAAAACACCCTTGAAAACCACCACAAACACCACAAAAACACCCTTGAAAACCACCACAAACACCACAAAAACACCCTTGATAACCACCACAAACACCACAAAAACACCCTTGAAAACCACCACAAACACCACAAAAACACCCTTGAAAACCACCAATACTTCCCACCAGAGCTTGTAAGACAGAACCATAAAAACATCCTTGAAAACATCTTATCTTAACGCCGAAAACTCCCTCCCCCCTTAGTCCCGTGATCAGAAACGCCTTAGTCTTTTACCACGACTGTTTTCAAGGTCACAGGGATGTTTAGCGGGGTTTTCAAGAGTGTTTCTCCAGTTAATAATCTAGAAATCTTGTCACTCTGCCTCTAGAACCGTAAAAACGCCCTTAAAAACGCTTCATTCTCTCATCACGACTATTTTTCAAGGCTACAGGGATGTTTAGCGGGGTTTTCAAGAGTGTTTCTCCAGTTAATAATGGAGAAAATTTTGTCACTCTGCCTCTAGAACCGTAAAATCACCTGAAAAAAAACTCGTATAAACTTAAATACAGTCTTTTGAAATAGCAGAGGTGAAGCACAGAAGCACATAAGATCTTAAGCCTATGCCTTCTAAAGTGACTGGCGAGGCTGGCTGTCACCTTCAAGGCAGCAAACACAGGCAGGAAATCTTACCGTTTGCTCAAGACTTTCTCTTAAATAAACTCTCCTCTCAAAGCAATGTATGTTTATGGACACACAAAGGAAAAGAGATGGAAAAAATAAAGGGAATATATGTTGTAATTTATTGATACTTTGGCTGATATTCTCAAATCTCTCTGTGTTTTCACCTCCACTATTCAAAAAAGCTTTATTCAAGTTTACACGAGTTTTTTTTTTAAGGTATTTTTACGGTTCTACAGACAGATTGACAATTTTTCTTCATTATTAACTGGAAAAACACTCTTGAAAGTCCCGTTAATCATCTCTATGGCCTTGGGATATAGTCGCGGTGAGAGAACAGTGTTTTCAAAGACGTTTTTACAGTTCTAAAGGCAGACTGACAACATTTCTACATTATTAATTGGAGAAACACTCTTGAAAACCCCGCTAATCATCACTGTTGCCTTGGAAAATAGTCGTGATGAGAGAACAGTGCGTTTCTGAATGTAGAAATCTTGTTAAACTGCCACTGAAATCGTAAACACACTCTTAAAAATCAATGTAACTTCACGGAGACAATTTATAAACTTGAGAGATGATTGGCACTATTCTCAAAGCTATTTCTCGTGTCAGTTATGTAGAAATCCTGTTCAACCGTTACTGAAATCGTAAAAACACTCTTTGATGGTGTAGATAACTGTATGTGAGTGTCTTGGGTTTAGAGGGAAATGTACTAAATAACACTGAATAGGTTAAGCTTGAACACTGACTTGCTTGTGTATATCTAGACAAATGTGTAGAGTGAGTGGCTGGAAGTAAATATGCTAACACTGAATAGGTTAAGTTTGAAGAACATTGACTTCCTTGTGTATATCAGGACAAATGTGTGGAGTGAGCAGTGACAAACTTATGAATGTTTTGGTGAAGGAAATGATACTCTCTCTCTCTCTCTCTCTCTCTCTCTCTCTCTCTCTCTCTCTCTCTCTCGTGGTTGGGAAAGACAAGTTGATGCAAGGAAATCAGTACAAACATTACACCACTTTGTGTTTCCCTACCACTTCACACAATGACTTACTGGTTGCTTATGTCACTTACTCTGGAACACGTCTGCCACCACCTCCACTACTTCAAAAAGGCTGCAGTTAAGTTATGTTGATTTTTAATAGTGGTGATTTTTAGTGACACTTTGGCAAGATTTCTGCATCACTGGGAACACTTCTAATCACTTCTATGGAGTTTTAGAAATTATAATGGTGAAGTTACATTGATTTTTAAGAGTGTTTTTACGATTTCTACATAACTGGCACTAGAAACAGCTTTGAGAATACTGCCAATCATCTCTGTGAAGTTTAGAAATTTAGAAGTTATACTGATTTTTAAGAGTATATTCGTGATTTCAGGGACAGTTTAACAAGATTTCTACATCATTGAGAAGAGAAACAGCCTTGAAAACACTGCCAATAATCTCTGTGGCGTTTGAAAATTGTCGTATTGAAGTTATGTTAATCTTCAAGAGTGTGTTTACAATTTCAGTGGCAGTTTAACAAGATTTCTGCATCACTGACAAGAGAAACAGCCTTGAAAACACTGCTAATCATCTCTCTGGCGTTTGCAAATAGTCACGGTGGAATTATATTGACTTTTAAGACTGTTTTTGCGATTTCAGTGACTTTTTAACAAGATTTCTCCATCGTTGACAAGAGAAACAGCTTTTGGAACACTGCTAATCATCTATGTGGCCTTTAGAAATAGTCACGGTGGAGTTATGTTGATTTTTAAGAATGTTTTTGCGATTTCAGTGGCATTTTAAATAGTCACGGAGAGAGAGAGAGAGAGAGAGAGAGAGAGAGAGAGAGAGAGAGAGAGAGAAACATTTCTGGATACAATGTTTCTTCATCTTATCCCACTCAACTGAAACAAAACACAGTCATTCACCACTGACACATTACCCACCAGCCAAATCACACGACACGCCTTAATAATAACACCCAATGCACCCCAAGACACCACCAATCACCAGAGACACACCCCGCCCGCTACTCACTGTTTCCCGCGCGTTACCCGGGCAACCAAGACGGGAGACACCACAGCAAGGCCACGAGACTCCCACTGATGTACGAGTATATTCAAGTTATTTATTTTTTATGTAAGAGGGAAAAGCTGACAAAAGGGCAATATAATGGGAAAAAAAAGGCCTACTAAGCTGCTAGTCCCCTTACATGTGTGTGTGTGTGTGTGTGTGTGTGTGTGTGTGTGTGTGTGTGTTATTTGGGTTTTCAAGGGTGTTTTTGTTTGTTTGGTTTAGTTTAGTTTGCTGTTCAATATTTTTAAGCGTATCTTTTTCTTTTCTTTCTTTTTTTTTTTTTGTCCTTTTCTCATGTTTGTGTGAAAGTTGTTTGGGTGTTCAAGGGTTTGTTTTAATGGAGTGATCGTTTGGGTTTTAAAAAGTGTGGTGTTTTCTGTTTTATTACCATTATAGTGTATGGGTTAACGAAAATGCAATGTTGGTGTTTTAAAAAGTTGTTGTTTATGTTAATGATAGTTTGACAGGTTCTACAGGAAGTTACCAAGATTTTCAAGGGTGTTTGCATAGATTCTGATACTTTCACGGATTCTAAAGGAAGAAATTAAGATTTTTAAGAGTGTTTATATGAATTCTGATAGTTTAACGGCTCGTAGAGAAAGCTTTTAAGATTTTCAAGAGTATCTACATGAATTCTGATACTTTAACGGGGTGCAAAGGAAGTCAATAAGATTTTCAAGGGTGTTTGCATGGATTCCGATACCTTAACGGATTTTAGAGGAAGATACCAAGATTGTCAAGAGTATCTATATGAATTTTGATACTATAACGGGGTGCAGAGGAAGTCAATAAGATTTTCAAGGGTGTTCGCATGGATTCTGATACCTTTATGGATTGTGGAGAAAGTTACCAAGATATTTAAGGGTGTTTATATGAATTCTGATACTTTAACGGCTTCTAGAGGAGAATACTAAAATGTGTAAGAGTGTTTATACGGTTTCTGATAGTTTAACCGATTTTAGAGGAAGATACTAAGATTGTCAATGGTGTTTATATGGATTCTGATACCTTAACGGATTCTAGAGGAAGTTACTAAAATTTTCAAGACTGTTTATCTGAATATTGATAGTTTAACGGGGCATAGAGGAAGATACTAAGATTTCTAAGAGTGTTTGCATGAATTTTGATACCTTAACGGATTCTGGTGGCAGGTACTAAGATTGTCAAGGCTGTTTACCTGAACCTAGTGACAGCATCAAGAATTCTACAACAATGGGACACAACACCATGAGAACACTGCCAATCACCGCTCTGGCCTTTGTGGCGAGACGGACACGGGGACACAAACCGTTCTGGAATATTTAAAAGCTACAAAAGTTTGACCCTGGTGACCTCACTATAGTCTGTCCAATCTAAAATGACTCCTGGATTTAGAGCATATTGTAGTTTATTGATTACGTAAATGATTTGATGTGAATATTACTTGTTTTCTGCCTGTTTCTGTATTTCCATCTTCCTCCGACTTCACTTCTTTTAAGAGAGAGGTGTCGAGACATTTTGTTCCTGAATTTTGACTTTTGATTCTTTTATGGAGACTGCAATTCAAGTGGGCCTTTTTTTTAATATTCATATTTTTGCATTCGTTAGTTCTACATAAAAGAAAAAAAAACAATGCGCTTATTAGAAGGTTAATTAACTGTTTCCCTCAAGACCTGACAACCACGCCTTCCCTGGGGCACCATTCAAACCCAGACCCAGGGGCCATTTTAGAGTTGTTTTTCTTTTTAAATGTAGGAGAGAAGGCCAGCCAAGGGCAACACAATGTTAAAAAAAAAAAAAAAGGCCCACTTGATTGCTGGTTCTCGAAAGATAAGAAGGGTTAGCCAAAGGGAGCAAATGTCTTGATACCTCCTCTTAAAAGAAATGAAGTCATAGGAAGACGGAAATACAGAAGTTATGTAGAGAGTTCCAGAGTTCCAGAGTTCCAGAGTAGACAGACTATGCTGATAAGAATACTGGGAATACTAACAAGACATTGCAAGACATTTTAAGACATTTCTCCGTCTTTTGGCTAATTCTTTTTACCAATCTTTCAGGGAACTAGCATTTCGAGTGGACCTTTTTTTTAATCTTTTGTTGCCCTTAGCTAGCTGGTTTCCCTCTTGCATTAGAAAAAAAAGTAGCTGATTCTTGATGACCTTACACAAGTCACTATGGTAATATTGGGAACCTTACTGCTAATAAGACAGACGGGAACGCTCTTAAGTTTTGAGGTAACGAAGAAAATTAAAAAGTGCGATACATTTTGAAAGACTTGACATAGTGTATATTGATTAGGAGTTCATAGAAAGGAAGGAATGCAGAGATAGATAGATAGATATTGAAAGGAAGGAAGGCAGAGATAGATAGATAGATATTGAAAGGAAAGAAGGCAGAGATAGATAGATAGATATTGAAAGGAAAGAAGGCAAATATAGATAGATAGATATTGAAAGGAAAGAAGGCAGAGATAGATAGATAA
>NC_059258.1:3162570-3167570 GCF_017591435.1 Portunus trituberculatus
CCTGTGCTCCTCCTCCTCCTCTCTCCTCCCTCCTCAATCTTCCTTCTTTCTTCCTCCTCCTGCCTCCCTCCCCACGCTTCCTCCCTGTGCTCCTCCTGCTCCTCTCTCCTCCTTCTTCCTCCCTCCTTCCTCACCTTCCTCCTTGTGCTCCTCCTCTTTCCTTCCTCCTCCCTCCTTCCCTACCTCCTTTTGCCTCCTGCCTCCTGCTTCCCTCCTATCTCCCTCCTCCAGCCTCCCTCTCCGTACTCCTCTTCCCTCCTCCCGCCTCCCTCCTCCCTTCCGCCTTGGTATTCCCCACGCCTCGCCTCAGCTCCACTGATTCGAAAGCTGCACCGGATCACACACCTGTACTGATCCTATTAGTCACACCTGCCGCGCCCTGACAACTCAACAGGTGTGATTCGTAGGTGACTTACATTACACCAGTACTTTTTTTTTTTATTTCTCTCTCTTTCTCTATTTCTTTTATTTATTTCTTTTTTTAATTCGAGTTCAGTTTAGCTCGACTTCAAATATGTCAAGTTGGATTAAGTTTCCATGGTTTGTTTGTGTTTCTGTCTACACGTTCATGGATATCTATTAAGTTTACTTCTTCTTCTTCTCATTCGTAAGGAAATCGGGCCAAGAGCTTCGAAAGATAGACAAAAAAAAAAGGTTCACTAAAGAATAATAATAATAATAATAATAATAATAATAATAATAATAATAATAATAATAATAATAATAATAATAAATAAATAAATAAATCCCAGTGTTTGATGTGTAGACCTGGACATTATAAGACTTTAGTTTGTTATATATTAAGGTAACACATGCCGCAGCCCACTGACACTTCAAAAACACGCCAGTCTTGACCACCTCTCTCTCCCTGTCCTTCCCTGTGCTCCTCCTCCTTATCTCTCCTCCTCCTCTCTCCTCCTTTCTTCCTCCTCCTGTCTCCCTCTCCGTGTCTTTCCCTGTGCTCCTCCTTCTTATCTCTCCTCCTCCTCTCTTCTCCTTTCTTCCTCCTCCTGTCTCCCTCTCCCTGTCTTTCCTTGTGCTCCTCCTCCTCTCTCCTCCCTCCTCTCTCCTCCTTTCTTCCTCCTCCTGTCTCTCTCTCCCTGTCTTTCCCTGTGCTCCTCCTCCTCTCTCCTCCCTCCTCTCTCCTCCTTTCTTCCTCCTCCTGTCTCCCTCTCCCTGTCTTTCCCTGTGCTCCTCCTCCTCTCTCCTCCTCCTCTCTCCTCCTTTCTTCCTCCTCCTGTCTCCCTCTCACAGCCAGCACCAAAACAAAACACGCTCGTCTTGACCACCACTTCAAAACAAAAACAAGACAAGACAAAACAAGACAATCACAGCCAGCACCAAAACAAAACACGCTCGTCTAATCACGACCACCTCTTGAAACACAACAAAACAAAACACCAACACCAAAACAATCAAAACAACAACACATCAATGAAAGTACTCAATAACTAAAAAAAAAAAAAAAAACACTTGAAACAAACAAAAATATACAAACATATCAAAACAAACAAAACAATAACACCTGAATCATATCTGCTTAACCCCTTCAGTACCATGAGGAGTTTCAATATTCATTTTATTTACTATTTGGTGATTTAATACAGCTTCAGAAACTCATGTGGGGGATTAAAATAGTGAAGACTGTGGCCATTAACCTTCTGACCTCCATAGACCCTTCCTAATGTCAATAAAATGGTCTAATGGTACACAAATCTCGAGGTAAAAATGTGTCCCAGTACTGAAAGGGGATTAAAATAGTGAAGACTGTGGCCATTAATCTTAGACCCTTCCTAATGTCAATAAAATGGTCCAATCGTACACAAATCTCGAGGTAAAAATATGTCCCAGTACTGAAAGGGGTTAATAACTGAGGAAACACGTGTCAGGTAGCAGTGAAAGGGTTAGAACACCTGTGCCACCACTACGTACCTTCACACACACTGAGACACGAATCAGAGGGGACTTGAAGTGGTAGAGAGTGACAGACCGCCTTGTGTGCTCTCATGATAACAGTGGTGGTGGTAGTAGTGGTGGTGGTGGTGGTGGTGGTACTTTTCCAGCACCCGGGACAAGGTTAAAGCATCAGTACTATGGTCACTCTTGCTTCCAACGTCATATTAACTCTTAGGGATGTGAATGCAAATGGCGCGGGGTTAAAACAGGTTACTGTGACACTGCCTCTTGTTATTCATGTCCAGTTGTGCTTCTTCTACTATCAGTTACGAATCAGTGAACAGTACTTATAAAAGGGGACATCTTGCGGTCACTACACTAATTCATCGTTATCTTATCCAGGTTTCTTGATAATCTCACTACAACCGCTTAACTCCTTCAATACTGGGACACATTTTTTACCTTGAGATCTGTGCACGATTAGACCATTTTATTGACATTAGGAAGGGTCTACGGAGGTCAGAAGATTAATGGCCACAGTCTTCACTATTTCAACCCTCCACATAAGTTTCTGAAGCTGAATGAAATCACCAAATAGCAAGCAGAATGAATATGGTAACGCGTCCTGGTACTGAATGGGTTAAAATCGCAATGAACACTAAAATTAACATTTAAACTACCAATCAAAACAAAAGAACGCCGAACAAACTCAAGAATTACATTTTAGAACACTGCAACACTGATATTCCTTCCTTTTCATCTTCAACTGCGCTGCCATCTTAGGACACCAAAGAGCGCGGCAGGCGAGGGAGTGACAGACAAACACACCGCTGTATCCTATCGATAGGGGACAAGTAACTGACATGGTGACTATAGTGAAGGGTACGGTACAGTAAGCTGCGCCCTTGGTCCTCTCTCATTACGGGGGCAGCATATCAAGAGCATAGTTAAGAGAGCATAGGAAGGGTCATAGCAAGAGAACACTTTCAACTTTCTCCTCCTGCAAAGCTCCATAACTGTTTCAGGAGCATGTTAAGGGCGTCTTCCTCCTGCTGGCGTGGTGGTGGTGATGGGGATGATAGGGTGATGGGTAAAGAGCAGGAAAGGATGGTAGATTGGAAGAAAGACCAGTTTTTGTTTGGTTTTGTCGTGTAATGATGTAAGTTTTCTTATATTTTTGTTTTCCTGATGCTGTGAAGGGCAGTTTTGTTTGTCTTATCGTGTTGTGCTGTGTTGTTTTTGTTTTGTCTCTGGTTTTGTGTTTTGTGTTGCAATGGAGAGCAGTTTAGTTTTGTTTTATTGTGTTGTGTTGTTTTGTCTTTATGTTGCGTAGCTAAGTTTGTTTTATGGTGTTAAGTTGTTGTTTTTGGTTGTTGTGTTGTGTCTTTCATGTGTTGTGCTCGTGTGGGGCAGACAGTGACGAGGCAGTAGAGGAAGAAAACCAATGAAAAGAATGAATTAAACAGTTAGTCAAATTCACGCATTTAGCCACGAGAGCACGAGATTGGAAGTGGGAAGATGAAATGGAGAGATGCAGTCAATCAATCAATCAATCAATCAATCAGTTAGTCAGTCAGTCAATAAAAAATAAATAAACAGTTAAATAAATAAATAGGTCAATCAGTCAATCAGTCAGTCAACAAAAAATAAACAAACAGTTAAATAAATAAGTCAATCAGTCAATTAATTAATCAATCAATCAGTCAGTCAGTCAGTCAGTCAATTAATCAGTCAGTCAATCAATGAGAAACTAAAAATACAGCAGGGAGGCGGATTGAGGCTAACTTTAGTGACACAAGAAGCAGAAGCAGAAGCAGGCACAGACGAAGCAAGCACAGACGAAGTAGGCACAGACAGACACAGACACAGGTAGGCACAGACAGGCACAGTCAGGCACAAGTAGACACAAGTAGACACAAGGAAAGCCAAGCAAACAAGAGCAGCCGTGCCTTCACCATACACTTAAAGGACTTCGCCAAGGTTACAGGTGAGCCAAACTTGTCACCTGTAATCTGGGGCACACGTGAGGCGACAGGTGAGTGTAGTGTGTGTTATGTCACTCACACACCTGACCTTCACCTCTCCTAACCTGGCACATCTTAAAGCATGCACCTTTTTTTTAATATGTAAGAGGAGACAGATGGACAAGGGCATTAAAAACTATTAACTCCTTCAGTACTGGGACACATTTTTACCATGAGATTTGTGTGCGATTAGACCATTTTATTGACATTAGGAAGGGTCTATGGAGGTCAGAAGATTAATGGCCACAGTCTTCACTATTTCAACCCCCACGAGTTTCTGAACCTGCATTGAATCACCAAATAGGAAGCAGAATGAATATGAAAATGCGTCATGGTACTGAAAGGGTTGAATAAAAAGGCTCACTTAGATGCCAGTTCCCGAGCAGGTCTGAGAGTTAACCAAGAGAGGATAAATGTCTTGAAACCTACAACATGTCCATTACTTCTTATTTATGTTAGTATACAGAAACGCTTCGCTCTCTCACCATCACCGCTTTCCAAAGGTTCTAGTTGAAGATACTCGTGATTTTAAGGGTATTTTTTATGATTCTGTTGATAAGTTAGGAAGATTTCTAGTTTAAAGGAAATAAATGTCTTGAGATTCTCTGTGGTCTAGAAAAATTATCGTGGAGAGAGAGCATAGCGTTTCTGAATACTGGAGTTGACCTCTTCAATACTGGGACACATTTTTACATCAAGATTTCTGTACGATTAGACCATTTTATTGACACTAGGAGGGGTCTATGGAGGTCAGAAGATTAATGGCCACAGTCTTCACTAATGTAAACCCCCCACATAAGTTCATAATCACCAAATAGTAAGCAGAATGAAAGTGGAAACGCGTCATGGTACTCTAGTGGTTAATGAGACCGTGCTAACAGTGCTTACAAGGAAGATAAAAACACGGACCATTCTCACCTTTAGCTTCACTCTTGTTAGTCACGCCACCGCGAGGAACACAAATCATGCAGCTCCTCTTCTCTCCATTCAGGTTCGTATTTAGAAACAATTAGCTGGGTTTTCAAAAGTCAATAATGTAAACTTGTTAATCTGTCACTAGAATCTTAAAAACACCATTAA
>NC_059258.1:3172570-3227570 GCF_017591435.1 Portunus trituberculatus
GAGGGAACAATGAAAGACAGACAGATTCTTTTCAGACACAAATCATTACTCTCATTCACTGTTTTCCTCTCCTCATACACCGTTACTTTCCACTACGTTTCCTTCCTTATCCGACACCATTACTCTCTCATTCATAATTCTTTTCACAAACTCCCCCTTAAAATTCCTTCCTTCCCTGCTCCTTTTACACACTTTCCCTTTTCATTACCTGATACCATTACTCTCTCATTCATAGCTATCTCACACTTCCCTTTAATTTTTCTCCCTTTCCATATGTCACTATTACTCTCTTATTCACAGCTCTCTTCACACATTTCCCCTTAATCTTTCCCCTTTCTATATCAGACACCATTACTCTCATTCACTGCTCTCTTCATAAACTTCCCCTTAATTCTCTCCTTTCTATATCTGACACCATTATTCTCTCATTCACAGCTCTCTTCACAAATTTCCCCTTAGTCTTTCCCCTTTCTATATCAGACACCATTACTCTCATTCACTGCTCTCTTCATAAACTTCCCCTTAATTCTCTCCTTTCTATATCTGACACCATTATTCTCTTATTCACAGCTCTCTTCACACATTTCCCCTTAATCTTTCCCCTTTCTATATCAGACACCATTACTCTCATTCACTGCTCTCTTCATAAACTTTCCCTTAATTCTCGCCTTTCTATATCTGACACCATTATTCTCTCATTCACAGCTCTCTTCACAAATTTCCCCTAACTCTCCCCCTTCTATACCAGACACCATTTCTTTTATTCACTGCTCTCTCCACAAACTCCCTCTAACCTTCTTTCTTCACCTGACACTCTAAGAACATAGGAACATAATGCAAGGAGGGAAGTTGCAAGTGGCTGTCAGACCTACATGTGGCCAATCTCTGTATGAGCAAATCTACTTAATTCCATCTATCATCCCATTCATAAGTTTATCCAATTTTTTAAAGGTCATTATTGGCGCAGCACTCACCACACCATTACTATCTCATTCATTGCTCTCTTCACAAACATCCCATTAATCTTTTCCCTTCAATATCTATTAGTTTTATTCATTATTCTCCTCACACACCTTCACTTCCCCTTAATTTTCCTTCCTCACCCAACACCATTACTCTCTCATTCATTTCCCTCTTCATAAATGTCCCCTTAATCTTTCCCCTTTCCATATTCACTGCTCTCCTCACACACCATCACTTCCCCTTAATTTTTCTTCCTTACCTTAAACCATTACTCTCTCATTCACTGCTTCTTTTATACACTTCCTTCAACTCTCCCTCTTCCATATCCAACATCTTTCTCTTCTCACACACTTCCTTAACCTTCCCTTCCATACCCGACATCTTAACCCCTTCAGTACCGGGACACATTTCTACCTTGAGTTTTTGGATATGATTAGACAGTTTTACTTTCATTAGGAAGGGTCTATGGAGGGCAGAAGATTAACGCCAGAGTCTTTACTATTTCCATCCCCATATAAGTTTGTGAAGTTGTATAAAATCACCAAATAGTAAGCAGAATGAATATGAAAATGCTAGTTTTATGTACGATTAGACCATTTTGGTGACATTAGGAAAGGGTCTATGGAGGGCAGAAGATTAATGACAACATTCTACACTATTTTAATCCCCACTTAACTTTCTGAAGCTGTATAAGATCACCATATAGTAACCAGAATGAATGAAAATGTATACAATTAGACCATTTTATTGACATTAGGAAGAGTCTATGGAGGTCAGAAAATTAATGGCCACAGTCTTCAATAATCTAATCCTCCACATAAGTTTCTGAAGTTGTATAAAATATTACTATGAAAAAATGAATAAATATAGAAACACATCATGGTACTGAGAGGGTTAAGAAACACAACACACAAAAACTCACCCTTAATAGACAAAGGAGGAAAATGAAACACCCATTAAGAAACAAAGGAGAAGAAAAGAACAACAATTAAGAAACACAAAAGTAGCAAAACAAAACAAACACAAAACAAAAACAAAACAAAAAAACACCCTTAATCGTCACTTCACCATCCTTCACCATCACACCTGGCCATCTCACCTGTCCTCAGTTCCCACAGCCAATCAGGGTACTCCACGTCATCCTTCAGCTTGATGTCCTCCCGTCCTTCCTTCACAGGGTGGGAGCCGCACACTTGACTCACCAGCTTCTCTGTGTCGGTCTCCACGGACAGGCGCTGTGGGTGGTGGTGGTGGTGGTCAGTGTGGTGGTGGTGGTGGTGCTTTACTGTAAGCTTGTTGGTGTTATGTTGTTATTTTATTTATTCATCTTTTTTTTAATGGTGTTAGTTACAAGTTTTGATGTTTTTGTACAAGTTTTGATGGTTTTTTCTTTCTTTGTCCATTATCCTTTCATGGTTTCAGTTATTTTTCTTTTTTTTTTTTTTCTTTTCTTTTTTTTTTTTCTTTTTAGTGTGGTTAACTGGGAATCTATAGATGTTCGTTCAGCTGTATTTACCTTCCTGTCTAGTGCTGTGTTGGTGATTTTCATAGACGTTTTAACAATTTTTTTCTGTTTCAAACTTAAATATACTTAGAATAGAAATCATGTTAATCTGTCAATAGAACCAAAAAACTACCCTTGAAAACTGGTGTAACTGAAACAAGAGTCTTTTCAAAATATGTTAAGTAGCCACTATTTTTCACACAGTCCACAAAGATAATCAAATTTATCCATAAGACTGTTTGTGCTATTGATAAGGTAGATGTCATATTAATCAGTCAATGGAAACATGAAATTACCATTAAAAAACCATGATACTGAAACAAGAGTCTTTTAGAAATACAACTGAAGTGGCCACTATTTTTCAAAGCAGACAGTTATGAGGAACTTTATTCGTAAGGGTGTTTTTGCTTTTGAATAGGTAGATATCATGTTAATCTGTCAATAGAACCATCAAACCTTCCTTAAAAACCTGTGTGACTGAAACAAGAGTCTTTTTAAAATATATTTGATGTTGCCACTATTTTCAGAGAGCACAGAGATGATAAAGTTTATCCGTAAGAGTGTTTTTGCTATTGATAAGGTAGAAATCATGTTAATCTGTCAATGGAACCATGAAACTACCCTCAAAAACTGTGTTACTGAAACAAGAGACTTTTATAAATACAGCTTCTACAGCCTCTATTTTTCATTTATAAATACAGCTTCTACAGCCTCTATTTTTCAAAGTTCACAGTTATGAGGTTCTTTGTTCATAAAAGTGCTTTTGTTTTTTATTAAGTAGATATCAATGTAATCTGTCAATAGAACCATCAAACCTCCTTAAAAATCCATGTGACTGAAACAAGAATCTTTTTAAAATATAGGTTATGTCGCCACAATTTTCAAAGCCCACAGATATGAGGAACTTGGTTCGTATGAGTGCTTTTGCTGTATACAAGGTAAAAATCATGTCAATCTGTCAATAAAACTATCAAATTACCCTGGAAAACCTGTGCAACTGAAACAAGAGTATTTTAAAAATATAGGTAATGTGGTTACTATTTCTCAAAGTCCACAGAGATGATAAACCCTTTCCGTAAGAGTTTTCATGGACTTGATAAAGTAGATATCATACTAATCTATCAGTAGAACCATCAAACTGCCAATAAAAACCTATGTGACTGAAACAAGAATCTTTTGAAAATATATGTTATGTGGCCACTATTTTTCAAAGTCTACAAAGATGATAAAATTTATCCATATGATTGTTTTTGTAATTGATAAAATAGAAGTCATGTTAATCTGTCAATGGAACCATGAAACTACCATTAAAAAGTCTTGATACTAAAACAAGTGTCTTTTAGAAATGCAACTTATGTGGCCACTACTTTTCAAAGTAGACAGTTATGAGGAACTTTGTTCGTAAGAGTGTTTTTGCTTTTGATTAGGTAGATATCATGTTAATCTGTCAATAGAACCATCAAACCTTCCTTAAAAACCTGTGTGACTGAAACAAGAGTCTTTTAAAAATACAGGTTGTGGCCACTATTTTTCAAAATCTACAGAGATGAGGAGCTTGGTTCGTATTAGTGTTTTTGCTATATATAAAGTAAAAATCATATTAATCTATCAATAGAATTATCAAACTACCCATGAAAACCCGTCTAAGTGAAGCTAAAGTCTTTTAAAAACATAGGTTGTGTGGCCACGATTTTTCAAAGTCCACAGATGTGAGAAACCTTTTCCGTAAGAATTTTTATGCTCTTGATAAAACAGATATCATATCAATCTGTCAGTAGAACCATCAAACTGCCCATAAAATGCTGTGTAATTGAAACAAGAGTCTTTTGAAAATATATGTTATGCGGCCTCTATTTTCCAAAGCCAAGAGATGTTGAAATTTATCCATAGTTGTGGTTTTTGCTATTGATAAGGTAGAAATCATGTTAATATGTCAATGGAACCATCAAACTACCTTTAAAAACCTGTGTGACTGAAACAAGAGTCTTTTGAAAATATATGTTATGTGACCTCTATTTTCCAAAGCCACAGAGATGATAAAATTTATCCATAAGAGTGTTTTTGCTATTGATACGGTAGAAATCATGTTAATCTGTCAATGGTACCAAGAAACTACTTTTAAAAAACCACAATACTGAAACAAGTGTCTTTTTGAAATACAACTTATGTGGCCACTATTTTTTAAGTTCACAGCTATGAGAAACTTTATTCATAAGAGTGTTTTTGCTTTTAATAAGGTAGATATCATGTTAATCTGTCAATAGAACCATCAATCCTCCCTTAAAAACCTGTGTGATTGAAACAAGAGACTTTTTAAAATATAGGCTATGTTGCCACAATTTTCAAAGTACACAGATATGAGGAGCTTGGTTTGTATGAGTGCTTTTGCTATATATAAAGTAGAAATTGTATTCATTTTCATTAAAAATATCAAACTACCCTTAAAAACCTGTCTAACTTAAAAAGAGTCTTTTAAGAATATATGTTATGTGGCCACTATTTTTCACAGTCCACAGAGATGAGAATTTTTTTGTAAGAGTTTTTATGCTATTGATAAAGTAGATATCATATAGTGTGGTGGTGTGTGGTGTGGTGTGGTGTGGTGTGGTGTGGTGTGGTGAGGTGAGGTGAGGTGAGGTGAGGTGAGGTGAGGTGTGGGTGTGTGTGGTGTGGTGTGGTTAAGTGAGGTGTGGTGTGGTGGTGAATGTGGTGTGGTGTGGTATGGTATGGTATGGTATGGTATGGGGTGGTGTGGTGTGGTGTGGTGGTGGTGAATGTGGTGTGGTTTACTGTGTGTTTGTTGGTGTGTCATTGTTTTTTTTTTTCTCTCTCTTTTTAATGGTAAATGTAGGTGAATCAAAAGTTTTGACATTTTTTTTCTTTGCTTTGTTGTCCTTTATCCTTTCATGATTTCAATTATTGCTTTTTTTTTATTTGATTTTTTATTTATCTTTTTTATTTTTTTTTTTTTTTAATGTGGTTGACTGGGAATTTGTTGATGTTAAGATGTGTTTACTTTATTCTTTAGTATTTTGTGTTGGTGAGTTTGATAGAAGTTTAAACATTATTTTTTTCCATTTTAAACTTAAATATAATGCTGACTGGTTTAAATGTGATCTTAATGTTACCCAGATTAGCTTAAAATTAAGATTCATTGAGGTGAGGTGAGGTTAGGTTAGTTTGGTCAGGTTATAATAGGATTTAGTTAGAGTTAGGATTAGGTTAGGCTAAGTTACATAAGGTTAGTTAGATTGGAGATTTGGATTAGGTTAGATTAAATAGAATGGGATTTACTTAAGGCTTTGCAAGGTTAGGTTAGATACATGCTTGTCTTGGCTTGGCTTGGTTAGGTTAGGTTAGGTTAGGTTAGGTTAGGTTAGGTCAGTCACACCACCTCACTACCTAACCTATCCACCGTCACCACCTCAAGTGTCGCATGGCAACTTACGACTTTCTCCACCGTCGGTCCGAGCTTCAACTTGCCCTTCTTGCCAAACCCTGCGGAGGAGACAGTCATGAGGCGTTGGCAAGACAGTAACGATGCCACAACAAAGCAATGAAATAAATAAAAATAAATAGTAATCTTCCTTTTCTTGTAATTTTGTACGAAAAAAATAAATAAATAAATAAAACAGAAAAATCATACACCACGAGCTTGAGAAATACTGAATAAATAAATAAATACGCGTATACAAGCTACAGTGAGCCCCTGACCAGCACCCCCCGTCACCATTAACCCTTAAGGAAGCAATTATAAAGATTAGGTAACAGTTAGCGAGAAAATAAACAGGTAAAAAATAAATCATTCTAAAGCAACAAAATTCTCAGGTGTTGTCAGGCGCCACTCACCTCCCATGGGCTTAGCATAGTGCCTGGTGGTGGTGGTGGTGGCGGGCAGCAGGTGGGTAGTGACTGTGGGCCTCAGGTGGTGGGAAAATAGGGAAAATAAGGACCCTCTGCACACCGCCATGGCTTCTTGATCTTGAGCTTCGTGGTATTGATGTTTGTTGGGAGATTTCCTTTTTTCAACGGCTCCTTTTTTTTTTTCATTTGTCTTCTTTGCTTTTTAGTTTTTCAGTTTTTTTCTTCTTAATTTTCCAGTTTTATTAATTTTCCTGTTCCTTCCTTACTTTTCCAGTTTTCTTCTTAATTTCCAAGTACTATTAATTTTCGTCCTTAATTTCCCAGTTCATTTCTTAATTTCCCAATTCCTTTAATTTCTATATGACTCACCAGCATCCACACACCTACAGAGAGAGAGAGAGAGAGAGAGAGAGAGAGAGAGAGAGAGAGAGAGAGAGAGAGAGAGAGAGAGATTTAAGTTAAAAAGACAATATCAATTACGAAAACATCTCAATCTGTAAGGAAAAAGACGATCTCAAAAAAAAATAAAAACTGTCATAGAACAAGGCCTTCATTATCTTAGCTGTGATGTTTGTGTTAATTGATCACTAAAATTGTTAATATACAAAGAAACAAGGCTTGGCTGTGAAATATAATAAAAAAAAAAAAAACTGTCCAAGAAGCAAATGGTGTGTTTTCTTAAGTTTTCTTTTCCTGGCTCACAACTCTTCAAGCTCTGGCACACTCTGGAACTCCCTGCCTGCTTCTGTATCTCATCTCCCTATGACCTTAATTAATTGAAGGTTTCAAGACCCCATTATTTTAGCTAACTCTCCTGATTTTGTTTGTGGCCTGGCATCTCAGTGGCCCTTAGTTTAATGGTTTCTGTTGCTTTTAGTTTTTCCCTCTTAACAAGAAATATAAATAAGAAAAAAAGTTCTAAGGTCAGTGTAAGAATGAAAGACTGCCATGAATGTGTCAGTACTTCACTTCGTTCAGAGGGTGAATGACAATCTTAAACCATAAACACAAGTGAAAAACAATTAGCTTTAGGAACGCTTCCTGAAACTGTCGGTGAATTAACCTTGCTATACTTGACAATAAAAGATGGAGAGACTTTAAATCATAGACAGTACTGAAGTAACAACCACTGCAATAATTCTTTCCTCACATTGTGCTTGAAATTACACTGATACATTCCAAAACAAAAATAAAAAATAAAAAATAAAATAAATAATAATAATAATAACTAGCTAAACTTGAAATCATGAAAGACAAATAAAGACTTATTTTCGTACATCGTGGCTGAAATAAACATGGATACATTCAAAAGCAAAACTGAAAAAATTAATAACTTGCTAGACGAAATCACATAAATCAAACAAACAGACTTTTCCTTATATTGTGGCTTGAACAACTGATACATTTAAAAAGCAAAACAGAAAAATTAAAATAAAATAAACTTGCTAAACCTGACACACAAATAAACTTACTTTCCTTACACTGTGGCTGAAATAACATTGATACATTTAAAAACAAAACTGAAAAATAAATAAATAAACTTGCTAAACTTGAAACACAAATAAACTTAGTCTTTCCTTACACTGTGGCTGAAATAACATGAATACTTTTAAAGACAAAACTGAAAAATAAAAAATAAACTTACTAAACCTGACACACAGATAAACTAACTCTTTCCTTACACTGTGGCTGAAATAACACTGATACTTTTAAAAACAAAACTAAAAAATAAATAAACAAACTTGCTAGACTTGAAAATAAGACAAATAAAAAAAAACTAGTCAAATAACCACCACTCCAAACTTTTTTCATCATATCGTGGCTGAAAAAAAAAAAAATTATGACATTTCATCAACAAAATTGAAACTATAAAATGCTGATAACATACACATAACTTTCCTTTCCTCCGCTAAGCCTGCTCGGGAACTGGCATCTAAGTGGGCCTTGTTGTTTAATAGTTTTTGTTGCCCTTAGCCAGATTTCTCCCCTCTTAAACATAAAAATAAAAAAAAAAAAAAAAACCTAAGAAAAAAAGGTAAAAATACAATCATCATAATAACTGCCACAATAAAAATCACCCAATCTGAACAATCATCTTTTTCTTATCATCTCATTCATTTCTTCATCAAAACTCAACATTCTGACAACACATGAAGCTTGTAAAAAAAACAATAGATAAAAAAACAGTTGTACTTTTATCAATCTGTGTCCTGCCTGCCCATCTCTCCACAAACATACACTTAAGTCACTCAATACAACCATTTATTCTTGTACCAGCATGGGAACTGACAATTAAGTGGGCCTTTTTTAACTCCCTATTCCCCTTGGTCAGTTTTCCCCTTATATAAAAGAAAACTATGGGAAAAGGTTAAAATATATGCAGCTTATGACTACCTCACACACACACACATGGCAGACTCATCCTTATTGCTACACGCTCTTCCACGGGTTGCCATCCACAGACTGAACGAGCCGGATAGCTTCATCATACAGCTGTGCATCTGTAACACAACACCAAACACTTCAGTCTTATACCTTCCCTTGTGTATAGCTAGATAAATGTGTAGAGTGGTAGGAAAACACAAGTTGATTTTTTTTTCTTTTTTGTGGAAGAGAAGCTGGCGAAGGGCAACAAAAATAAAGATAATAATAAAAAAAAAAAAGGCCCACTTGATTGCCAGTTCCCTAAAAGCTGGAGAGGAGTATATTCTTCAGCCGAAACGTTACAGAATACATTCCTCTGCATCAATTTGTGTTTCCCTACCACCCACCATACCTTTCCTTACTTTAACTTATTCATCTATTACTATTTATCATTATTTATCATAGCATCAATATTCACCATGGCCTTCCTTACTTCTATCTATCTATTAATAGTGTTTATCATTTACCAAAGCAGCATTTGTCATATTCTGAAATGCTTCTATGCTTCACCTTACTTATGAAAGCCTCTAGCTGAAATGACATGTTTTTAAGGATGTTTCTTAGGAGAGAGAGAGAGAGAGAGAGAGAGAGAGAGAGAGAGAGAGAGAGAGAGAGAGAGAGAGAGAGAGAGAGAGAGAGAATATAGACAGTCACTCACCAAATGCACTGGGCTCCATCTGGGGGAAGGTTACATAACTCTGGCACATTACTTTCTGCCCCTGACCAACGCCATGGACCTCAATCACACCCTCCAAGTTCTCCTGTAGGTTGACGAAGAAGAATTAAACTAGGTTAGGTTAGTCTTATTGTATTATGTTATTGGTTTATTTATTGGAGTGGTTTGTTAGGTTAGGTTAAGTCTTGTTTTTATTACATTACATAAACCCTCTCTCTCTCTCTCTTTCTATTGACAGATCACACGTGTAAAAATAGTTTACATTAAGTTAAGATAATTCTATATCTACATAGTTATTTATAAAAAGTTAACCATTAGATCTCTTGTTAAGTTCCTTCTCCCCCACCAACTCTCTCTCTCTATTGACAGATTACACATTTGAAAATAGTTTACATTACGTTCAGTTCCATTAGGATAAGTTAATTCTATCTATGCAGTTTTATATGAAGGTTAACCATTATATCTCCCATTAGGTTAGGTCCCATTACACCTTCCCAAACTTTCTGATGATGATAATGATGGTGACAAAAGTGAAGGTGAGTGGCAGTACCTGGAGGGGGTTGGGCAGGGACACCATCACCATTTTGCCGTCACTAGCCTTCACCATCAGCGAGGAGCCAGAGGGGTCAATCTGGTGAAGGGAAGCAGTGAAAGATTTATCACCATCAAATTGTGTGAGAAATGGAGGAGGAAAAAAGAGAAAAATATAAGTAAAGGAGGAAAAATAAATGGGAAAAAATTAAGGAAAATATGAGAAATACAAAAAAGATAGAAATATGGGGAGAAGGTAGCAAAGGAAAATAAGGGAAAAAAATAAGGAAGAGAAAAGCAAAAACCTGGTGGTGATATAAATAAATTGGATAAATTTATAGTCTTGCACAAACATCTCAATTCATGATGAAGCTATTTTGTTTCTGGTAGTTTTCAGCCTGTTTTGAATGAATTTGCACTCATTTTTTATAGCAAATCTGTAGTTTTTTCTCTCCCTCTGTTGGTAAGCATGCAGCCACTGTGACCTGGTACAATGTATGTTGGGAGTCCTGGAGGACACAGCTCCCCCATGCAAAACTCCCGATTCCCCACGTGACCCAAGCTTGCTGAGGGAGGAAGGAGATATCAAAAAATAGCTAAGAAGGTCCTTCTGGTAAGATTTACCTATCTGACTAACAAGGAAGGAAAACAAATCTCTCAATCATGCCCCTCCTTACCGCTTCCCCCGTCTCTCTCTCTACCTCTGAAAAAAAAAATGGTCAATTTAGTTTCACCCAACCAACAATTTTCTGATGTGGCTTACGTGTTTCTGGTGAGCTATGTAGTGAATTGGTTCATCATCAGAAAATCGTTGGTTGGGTGAAACTGTAAATTGACCAAAAAAAATAATCAAAACTACCACAATCAACACGCAGAGACAAAATTAATGCAGCACAGTAAACAGCTTTTTTCCCGCCGCCCCCACCACCAGCAGCACAGTCCTCTCCTGGCCAGTGCTCACCTGCTCCACCGTGCCCACCAGCACCACCTTCTGGCCGGTGTACATGGGCAGCAGGGCGCCGTTCACTCTCACGCTGGCTTCACTCTCTCTAAATGACATCTTGATGGCTAAATGTGGGTAATAAAGATACACAGGGACTAGAGGCACGAGTTGTGCTGGTGTTGTGTTGTTGGTCTTGTGAGGGTAGGGGTGTTGTTCCCGCGTTTTTCACTGATCTTGAATTCTCGATCTTGATAGAGGGACGTGGATTGAGGGTCTGTATCGGCTCCCACTTTTATCTATATTTTGATTGATTCATGATTGATTGATTGATTGATACATTTATTGTTGAACTAATAAATAATTACAACAAAGGAGGAGGATGGGCCTTGCCACCACCGCCCCCTGGGCAAAGACTTAAGGTTCAAGTATCAAAAATCAACTCTGGACAGTATACACAAAAAGAATACAAGTATTTCAATAAATAAATACACATATTGCACACCTTATTGCCTAAGACATCCTACAGTCTGGGGGCAAACTGAGGATATTCCCTGAGTATATCCCTGAGAGTAGCTGAGTCGATTCATTCATTAGTACATTTATTGCTGTATTAATAATGAAATACAACTAAGGAGGAGAATGGGCCTTGCCACCCACCCCCTGGACAAAGACATAAGGATAGAATATAAAAAAATAAATAAATAAGTAAATAAATATATGGTATACATTACAGGAATATAAGTAAATAAATAAATACTAATATTGCACACCTTATTACATCAACATCCTACAGTCTGGGAGTGAATGTAGGATATATCCCTGAGTGGCTGGATCTAGGAGAAACTTTATATTATGTGGGGATTAGAATAGTGAAGACTCTGGCCACTAATTTTCTGACTTCCATAAACCATTCCTAATTCAAATAAAATCGTCTAATAATACCCAAAAACTCAGGGTATAAAATGCGTCCCAGTACCGAAAGGGTTAAGTCTTTGTCCAGAGGGTGGGTGGCAAGGTCCATCCTCCTCCCTTGTTGTATTTCCTTGTTAATACAGCAATAAATGTATCAATCAATCAGTCAATCAATCCACAAGGTTCAGGGTTCCAGTACAGCTTTTTGCAATGGCGCTGGACATAATCTTTTCTTCCTTCACTCATTATTAGATTTTTCACTTACTTGTTTTATTGTCCTTTCTTTGGCCCTAGATATCTTAGCACTTTGGTTTTTAGTGCCTAACTTCTCTAAAAGACCACAATTTTTTTTTTTTTTTTTTTTTCATATACATTTTCACTGTCTCTGCTATATTGTCCTTTCTGCTCCCAAATAGAAGTAGTTGTTTAATGCAGTCTCTTCCACATTATATATTTTCTTTTCCTGTATTAGGTCTCAAGCTGAACACTCCAACAGGAAATGTTTCAGAGTCTTGGCCCCCTAGTTCTCCACACATGGGACAACTAACGGTGGTGTCACTGTTGTCGGCTTATCCCCTTCAGTACAACCATGCCACGTTTCCATATTGATTGATTGATTGATTACTTTATTACTGTAGCAGTGTATTCATTCTGCTTACTATTCACCAAAGTATGCGGCGAAGGAGTACGTCTTTTAGAGAGATACATGTAGACAACGGTGAGATGTAAGGTTAGTTTAAAACAAGGAATATCTAGAATCCTTGGTTTAAATAGCAAATGAATAATGCAAAGATAGATTTGAACCGTAATCAGAAACACTTTGCTCTCTCGCCATGAGTATTGTCCAAGGCCACAGGGATGATTAGTGGGGTTTTAAAGAATGTTTCTCCAGTTAACAATATAGAAATAGTGTCACTCTGCCTGTAGAACCATCGAAACACCTCAAAAACTCGTGTAAACTTAAATAAAGCCTTTTGTAATAGTGGAGGCGAAGCACAGAAGTCTTTGGGAATACGAGGGTTTCTGAGAAAGGTGATCTATGGCGTACACTATGCTAGATATAGAAATTAGTAGCGTAGAGGATACTGTCTGTTTTCTGTTTGCCTTCTTTTTTTCTTATTTATTTAGTATTAGGGCTGGTGATTCTTATGAGCCATCTCTTTTTCTTATTTCCCAACATAAACTACCAATATTGACAAAAACGAGCCAGCTGTAGCATCAAGTATAATCAATAATGTGAGGCATACTTTCTGTTATCTATTTGCCATTATTTTCTTATTTGGCTGTTATTGTTAGGACTTGTGATACCCTATTCTTATTTCCCTACTGAAGCTACCTATATTGACAAAACTAAGCCAACTGTGACATCAAGAAGGAAGAGAGTGACTGTACTTCAAACTAAGAGATGGGATGCAGACCTCAGCAAGAAAACAACAGCAGAAATGTACTATATCAACAAGAAATAAATAAAAGAAGAATCAGAAATATATAGAAACGACTTCAGATCCATTTTGGTATTCAGATGCCGCTCTAATTCACACTTAACCCCTTCAATACTAAGACACATTTTACCTTGAGATTTGTGTATGATTAGACCAATTTATTCACATTAGGAAGGGTCTATGGAGGTTAGAAGATTAAAGGCCAGAGTCTTCACTATTCTAATCCCCCCACATAAGTTTCTGAAGCTGTATAATATCACCAAATAGTAAGCAGAATGAATATGAAAACTCGTCCTGGTACAGAAGGGGTGAAATCAAATGCTCCTCTCGCTGGAGTATCAAATAGATGAGTTTAGAGAGAATATAAATGATACATTGTAGTTTTATGATCTTTACTGGTACTTAACCCCTTCAGTACCATGCCACGTTTCAAAATTAATTCTGGATACTATTTAGCGATTTTATACAGCTCTGGAAAGTTTTGTTGGGGATTGAAATAGTAAAGACTCTGGCTATTAATCTTAAGACCTACGTATAGACCCTTCTTAATGCAAATCAAATAATCTAATCACAAACCAAAAAAATCACGGTAAAAATGCGTCTAATTTCTAAAGGGCTTCATTTTATGTCTCACGTAATCATTCTTTTTTTTTTATGACTATGTTTTATTACATTCTATACCTGAGCTTCCCGCCTATAGCTTGAAGAGACATTTAAGCGCCACACCTTCACAATGCCAGCCGGAAAACCTCAATGATCTAACTTTCCCTTTTCTACTTCCTATGTGCTCTATATCTGTCTCCTCGCGGCCCCAGGTGATCTATGAGACGCGGGAAGATAATGTCATGGTTTTATAGTATTACATGATGACCCAGAGACGATTGTGTTGATGATGATGATAATTGTAATGTCCTACTTATATTTTATCTTCCTTTTCTCAGATTTACGTATTACTATATGAATGAATTGCTCCCAGTGAATACAATATGACTGCCTGACACTCAAATACAGTAATGATGATGATGATGATAAAAATAGTGATAATAATAATAATCTTTCTATTTATTCATCTTTTTTTCAGATATATTTGATTGTATTGCTTCTAATGAATACAATATGACTGCCTGACAACCCAAATGCAATGATGATGATGATGATAGTGATGTTCATGATGATTTTTTTCTATTTATTCATCTTTTCTCTCAGATATAAGTATTACGATCTGAATGTATTGCTTCTAATGAATACAAAACTACTGTCTGACACTCAAATACAATGATGATGATGATAGTGACGATAATAATGACTTTTCTTATTAATTCATCTCTTTTCATATTGTATTGCTTCTTATGAATATAATATGACTACCTGATGATGATAGTGATGATAATAATGACATCCTATTTATCCATCTTTATTCAGCTATATATTGTTTCTAATGAACTCAATATGGCTGGCTCCTTCACACAACACTCATCCAGCTCTCTCTCCCGTGACACGCGCCAAGGAAACACGGAAGGAAGGCGCCTTGGTTTATTACAGTGATATTAGCTTCCCCTCCTGTATAATGTCCACTGCCTTGCCTCAACAGTACACACCACAAGGCTGTTTTTGTAGAGCGATTCCTAATTGTTTTTATATTGTCTTAATTTTATACTCCAGTTCTCGAGAGGGTTTGTTGTTATTTGTGGTTTTTTTATGTTTATTTGCTTAATTCGCTAGTTTGTTTGGTTCTGAGATGTTTTATTTGTTTATCTGTTTATCTATTCACTTATCTATGTGTTTTTATTCTTATATTCAAAAGCCACAGATGAATTAAATGGTTCTCAATCGTGTTTTATTTATTAATTGGTTTATTTTTATGTTATTTATGAAGAATACTTAAATCATCACTAAAATCACGAAGACTCTTAAAATGTCAACTAAATTTTAATATTACTGTTATGCTGTGTGTTTTATTTATTCGTTGGTTTATTTTTACGTTATTTATGAATGAGGATCATCACTAAATTCATGAAGACTCTTAAAATGTCAACTAACTTTTATTAATATCACTGTCATGCTGTATTCAAAACCCACATCATAGGAATTTGTTAAGCTCTCATTTTATTTTATTTACTTATTAGTTCACTTTTCACGTTAGTTATGACGATTCGTTGTAAGACTATTATTGGAATGCCGAAATACATCTTTGCAAAGTCTATAATCTTCAACCAGTCTTATTTAAAAGCTCAAAAATTATTTATTCTTTCACTTTCAAAAGCTACACAAATTACTCGTGTTTTTCATGTTCTTTTACTTTACATACTAAAAAAATACTAAAACCTTTTACAATGACAAGGCATTTAAGATGATGATGATGATGATGATGATGACGATGATGATGATAACCTTTCAATGACAAGGTAAGCTCATATTTCAGCCATGATATATCCTTCGTTGTTTATGAATGCGCACGAAGGATGAGAGAGAGAGAGAGAGAGAGAGAGAGAGAGAGAGAGAGAGAGAGAGAGAGAGCTGACCGTGAAGTGTAACAAATTCAAGTACTTTTTCACTGACAAGGAGACCCAATCATGACGTCACACAATAACCCGTTACAACTTTTATTTTCCTTTATCCACATCTTATAATTTTGAAGAGCACAAATATGAGAAAATATGAAAAAAAGGGAAAACTATGAGAAAAAAAGAGAAACGTGACAAATTAATCATACAGGAAAAAGGGGGAAAAGAAAATCATTAGGTGTTCTTAAAGGTTATAATCCATTCTCGTTTTCTATTTTACAAACACGAGAAACAAAATTGAGAGGAAATGAAAATAAACAAAGAATTAAAGAAGAAACGATAAAAGAGAGGAAATAAAAATCAGTGGAGTTCCTAAAGGCTTCAATCCGTTCATGTTTCTTACTTAACAAATACAAGAAACAGAATGGATGGATTGATTGATTGATACATTTATTATTGCATTAAAAAGGAAATTCAACAAAGGAGGAAGAAGAAAAAATAGATGAAACAAAAGAAACAAAGGAAAGAGAGAAAAAAAAAGAGGAAAATAAATCACTGGGGTTCCTCACGAATAGAATCCCTAGCTGTTTTATGCACAAATACCAGAAAAGAGAAAGTGAGAAGGGGAAGATAAGAAGTGTGACATATCAACCACAGTCGTTACCTGAGGGCGTGATAAAGGGCGTGGCTGTTATATCATGCATTACTCTTCCCCCATAGACACCAATCTCTCTCTTTCGCAAGGTCATGGAGACTCTGGGGAAGTATAAAAGAGGTGTTAGGGAAGGTTGGCATGTATTCCTCCTGCCTGTCTCCTGCTCGTGTTGTTTACCACTGACGGAGGTAATGTGTGGCTCATGTGGACTCAGGTGGACTTGGTTTGGCTTGTTTTGGTTTGGTTTAGTTTAGGTTTATATGCTTGTGTCTGTGCTTATCTGGTTTTTAGTGGTTTGTGTATGATGGAGAAAGTGTGTGTGTGTGTGTGTGTGTGTGTGTGTGTGTGTGTGTGTGTGTGTGTGTGTGCTTGCAGTCACTTCTACAGTCATTAGTTCCTACAGTCACTCCTACAGCAACACACAAACACACATTCTACACTCTCATTCTCTCACTCACTGTCCTGGCCTCAGCTCCTCACCATCATGGCCACCATCACCCTCGGTCTGGGCGCTGCTGGTGCCGTCGCTGCCGGAGCGGCGGTAGCTGGTTTGGCTGGCGCCGTGACTTTGGCGGGGCTGGCGCTGGCTGGACGGCGGCGAGGAAGAGGACGACGATTCCGTGGGGGTCGTCGTCGCTTCGGTCGCGCCGTTGCTGAAGAGTCGGCTGCCGTGGAGCGTATCATGGCCTTGATTCGTGAGGAGGACGACAGCGGGTGTGCGCGGCGCATGGTCTGCGAGCTGGGACGCCGCGCACAGGAAACACTGAGCGAGGAGGAGAAAGACATCCTGGACCTCGTGGGGTGAGTGCACGTGAATAGGCAAACTGAACCTGAGTTGTGAAGATTGCATGAGGTTAGAGTTGAGGAATGACGATCGAGGGAAAGAGAATGAGATGGAAGCAACGAAGGGGAGTCACAGAGGAACAGGTATGGGATAAACAACTTGATAGGAGAGAAATAAATTTAGAAGTGGAAGGTGAGAACTAGGAGAAAAACTTAGAGGAAAGATAAAGCATAAGAGTTAGTTAGAAAGAAATACGTGAATGTGATGCTCTGGTGTGTTCATCATGATTAGGCCCGTGTTATGAAACGTTTTGCTCTCTCCCCATCACTGCTTTCCAAAGGCCATAGTTGAAGATACTCGTGTTTTTAAGGGTAGTTTTATGGTGATAGATTGACAAGATTTCTAGTTTATCAAAAGGAGAAACTGTTGAAAACCAGGCTAGTTGTCTCTGTGGGCAGAGAGAGAGAGAGAGAGAGAGAGAGAGTGTACAGAAGCATCGAGGAGTGGTGATGTGTGACTTCAAGGACGCGTGCTTTATCTGTCTGTCTTGTCGGCGTCACTTAGTACTTTTCATGTCTCTTGTTTGTTAGTCTTGCAATACCACGGCGGCGCACAGCATGACAGTGGCCTGGGCGTGCTGGCAGCTGTCATGGCGCTGCTGCCCAATGCTTCGTACCCTTAGTATCATAAAGCGCTTCGAACCGTGGAACCTCTCCCATGAAACTGTCTATCATCAAGACCTAAATCACCACGTATCCTTTTAATCCCTTCAATACTGGGACGCTTTTTTTTACCTTGAGTGTTTGAGTGTGATTAGACCATTTTATTGACATTAGGAAGGCTGTATGGAGGTCAGAAGATTAATGGTCAAAGTCTTCACTATTTTAATCCCCCGCATGAGTTTCTGAAGCTATAGAAAATCGTCAAACTGTAAGTGAATATGGAAATGCTAGTTTTAGGTGAGATCAAACGATTTTATTTAAATTAGGAAGGGTCTATGGAGTCAGAAGATTAATAGCCACAGTCTTCACTATTTTAATCCCCACATAAGTTTTTGAGGCTGTAAAATCACCAAATAGTATATAATCAGAATCAATATGAAAACGCTTCCTGGTACTGAAGGGTTTAATCAATAACTTGCTTTGTCAGGCCCGGCGTGCCCCCAGGTCAGGGCGTGCTGCCAGAGGGCGCCTCGTGGGAATACCGCGCCGTCCGTGGTCTGGGTGAGGCGGGGGGAAACTGTGGCCACGCCTTCCCCACATGTACCCTTGGCGGGGCCCAGCTCATGAGTGCTGTCACTGCATATCTGCCCTGATGCACGCACACACACACACACACACACACACACACACACTCTCTCTCTCTCTCTCTCTCTCTCTCTCTCTCTCTCTCTCTCTCTCTCTCTCTCTCTCTCTCTCTCTCTCTCTCTCTCTCTAATTATCTTATCATTTCATGCATAAAAATCAAAACAAATCAAAATAGCTTCTCATAGTAATTTTCTGTACTTTTTTTTATTTCATTAGATAATTTTTTATACGTTTTTGTACAAACACTGAATCGAGAAAACAAACGAATAAATATTACTCGAATGCCATTATAATCATTGTTTTCCTTTACTCTTCCCTTAGAGTTAAAGATTATATATATATATATATATATATATATATATATATATATATATATATATATATATATATATATATATATATAAATTCAATAGTCTTTTTTCAGAGAGAGAGAGAGAGAGAGAGAGAGAGAGAGAGAGAGAGAGAGAGAGAGAGAGAGAGAGAGAGAGAGAGAGACATTAGAGACGAGATAGATTAATGAAACCCATTACGAAAGAGTTAACTATAAGACACTCTCTCTCTCTCTCTCTCAACACCTGGACAGGAAACATGATAATCAGTAAGAAGACAGGTGTGTGTGTGTGTGTGTGTGTGTGTGTGTGTGTGTGTGTGTTTCACTGTTTGATCTGGTGCAGTCTCTGACGAGACAGCCAGACGTTACCCTACGGAACGAGCTCAGAGCTCATTATTTCCGATCTTCGGATAGGCCTGAGACCAGGCACACACCACACACCGGGACAACAAGGTCACAACTCCTCGATTTACATCCCGTACCTACTCACTGCTAGGTGAACAGCACCTACACGTCAAAGGAGACACACAAATATCTCCACCCGGCCGGGGAATCGAACCCCGGTCCTCTGGCTTGTGAAGCCAGCGCTCTAACCACTGACCTACCGGGCGTGTGTGTGTGTGTGTGTGTGTGTGTGTGTGTGTGTTACTACTACTACTACTACTACTACTACTACTACTACTACTACTACTACTACTACTACTAATAATAATAATAATAATAATAATAATAATAATAATAATAATAATAATAATAATAATAAACACTAGAACGAAACAGAAAACAAAAAACACGAAAAAAACGCACACAAAACAAGAAAAACAATAAATATACGAAAAACAAGACTTTTTTTTCTTTTTTGATGAGTGAAAAAAATTGACTATATATGGTAATTTTGATGCTTTGAGTCTTGTGAGGCGTCTTCACATAACACATCGATAAAAAAAACATCCGGGGAGAGAGAGAGAGAGAGAGAGAGAGAGAGAGAGAGAGAGAGAGAGAGAGACAGTAAGCGAGTGAGTGTTCCAGAGTGTAGTTCCTTTCCCCCTCTCTCTTTCTCTCTCTGTTTTCTTTAGTCTCGTCACCATGAAATTTCCAGGAGTGTTTCTGTTCCTCATATTTGTCCTTTACATGGTTCCGAATGACGTGACTTGCGAGAACAGGTAAAGTTGCAATGGTACTTTTTCTTCTAACACTATTTTGTTCTCTTACTAGATAGGGTGGAATCAAAAGCTTTTCGTCTCATCAACTCCCTCCTCTGACTATCTTCAGCCTCTTTCTCACCGCCGGAATGATGCATCGCTTGCTATCTTAAACCGCTTTTGTCATGCTATTTTCTCTACTTACCTTGCTAACTACATGCCTCCCCTCCTCCTGTGGCCTCGTTGCACAAGACTTTCTTCTTCTCATCTCTATTCTGTCCAACTTTCTATTGCAAGAGTTAACCAGTATTCTCAATCTTTCATATCTCTCTCTGGTAAACTCTGGAACTCCCTCCCTGCTTCTGTATTTCCATCTTCTAGTTAATCTAAGAGGGAGGTTTCGAGATACTTATCCTTTTCTTTTGGCTAACTCTTTCGGATCTGCTAGGGAACTGGCAACTAAGTGTGCCTTATTTCTTTATTTTGTGTTGCCCTTAGCCAGCTTTCTCCTCTTATGTATAAAAAAAAAAAGATGTACAAATTTTCAAAAGCCACAGATACGATAATTTTCTCATTGATGTCTTTGATTTTAGTCATTAATTATGTTGAATTTTTTGTCTATCACATGAAGTCAAAATTTAATTAAGATTTGAGTAACTTTCATTGTAGCCTGTTTGGTTGTTACTGGAAACATGGAAACACCTTTGAAAACCTGAACAACTTTCTATAGAGATTAGAACTCTCTAGGGTCAGAAAACACCAGTCAAACACTTAATAAGCAGCATTAGAACCTGTTAAACAAAATATTCAAGAAAACTCTCTTAAATATCCTTCAAAACACTAACAAAGTCTCTAATACAATATGAGAGTTAACGTATCATCTCTCTCTCTCTCTCTCTCTCTCTCTCTCTCTCTCTCTCTCTCTCTCTCTCTCTCTCTCTCTCTCTCTCTCTCTCTCTCTCTCTCTCTCTCTCTCTCTCTCTCTCTCTCTCTCTCTCTCTCTCTCTCTCTCTCTCTCTCTCTCTCTCTCTCTCTCTCTCTCTCTCTCTCTCTCTCTCTCTCTCTCTCTCTCAGGTCCCGGCGTGATTCACCAAGGAACCCTCAGCCTTCACTAATGAAAAGATTCAAGCTACGGCCTGTGGGAATGTTGCCTTTCTCTCTGCAACGTAAGTAATCCACTCAACACCCAGGTAGTGAGTCAAACGTCTTGTACGGGACTAGATTAAAAGCGTGTAAGATAAGATTTGTATAGTTACGTTGTTAGTGTGGAAACGATAGGAAGATTAAGAAGGTGTAAGATAAGATTTCTATTAAGTTATGTTGTTTGTGTGGAGCCGATAGGAAGATTAAGAAGATGTAACTTAAGATTTCTATTAAGTTACATTGTTAGTGTGGACTGTAGAGACGATAAGGAGATTAAAAGCGTGTAAGATATGATTTGTATAGTTACGTTGTTAGTGTGGAAACGATAGGAAGATTAAGGTGTAAGATAAGATTTCTATTAAGTTATGTTGTTAGTGTGGAAATGACAGGAAGATTAAGGTGTGACATAAGATTTCTACATTTACGTTGTTAGTGTGGTAGAGAGATTAAGAAAGTGTAACGTGAAATGTCTATAAAGTTACCTAATCCAACAAATAGCCAAACCAAACCTGATTCACCTTAACCTAACCTAACCTAACCTAACCTAAGCTCTGATCTCTCTGTCCATCTCCTTGGAGCTATAAAGTTGTAACGTAAAGAAACAAAGTAAAAAGAAGAAAATAAGGAAAATATGGTATTGTATTCACATTTTCCTTCCCTTATTCCTGAATTATTTTTCTTAATTTCTTCTTTTTACTTTGTTTCTTTACTTCCATTTATCTTTTCCTCCATTTTTACCTAATTGATCGATCTATCTGTTCATTTCTACATAATTATTGGTTTATTTCCAGCATGCAATGAAAAGCCTCAAGTTTCCCATGCCACGGTGACGTGTGGCTACAGGTAAAACTAATTAAAACTAAAAATTTATTCTACGTATCATTACCATCATTATTATTACCATTATTATTTATTTTCTTCCTCTGCAATTGTTATTATTATTTCCTTTCTTTCTCTCAAATTCAAGTATTGGATGTGATGAAAAGTAGGATAAAAAAGATGTGCTCCCATTTTTCTCTTCCTCTTACTTTAAAATACAGCTAAATGTTTATAATCCTAAATATTTTTCTACCATCAGCGGTAAAATGTATTCTTATCGCTATTATCATTATCATTATTTCTGTTCTTTCTCTCCTCCTGAATTATTAGCTGTGAGGAGTAAGATAAAAGAATATGTTCCTATTTTTTTCTTCCCCTTATATCAAAATACGGCTAAATGTTTACACTTCTTAATATTTTTCTACTATCAGTTGTAAAATCTATCCTTATCACTGTTATCATTACTATCATTTCATCCTCTCCAATTCAAATATCAGAATTGAGGAATAGTGTGATAGAAATATATATTCTTCTATTTTGGTTCTTCTAACGTTAAAATACAGTAAAAAAAAAATATATAATTCCAAATATTTGTTTTCTATCTAACTTTTTTGTTTTTCTTGTTCTTACGTTAAAATGCAGTTAAATGTTTATAATTCTGAGTATTTTTTATCTATTTTCTTATTTATTTTATTTATTTTATTATTTACTTATTTATTATATTCATTTATCTATTTTGTGAGCAGCGGATGTTACGTGCAATGCGATGAGGATTACATGATAGCGTCTAGTTTGGAGGGAATCAACTTGCCATGTGACCATTCCTCCGCCAAACTGACCTTTGACGGCAAACCTTGGCTGGCTGAAGATGTGCAGTGCATTCGTGAGTACAGAAAGATTAGGTTACTTGGCTATCTCATCACTGTCTTCTCACTGTTTTATTATCTACGTTTATCTTTTATCTACCTTTTGTTTTCTTTTTGTGTGTTTTCATCCTTATTCATTATTTTTCTAACCTTCTTTTAAGTAGTAGTAGTAGTAGTAGTAGTAGTAGTAGTAGTAGTAGTAGTAGTAGTAGTAGTAGTAGTAGTAGTGCGTGGCAATGGTAGTACTAGAAAAAAAGAAAATAGAAATTTGAAATATATATATATATATATATATATATATATATATATATATATATATATATATATATATATATATATATATATAAGCTAATGTGTTATTATGCATGGTGAAAACCAACACACACACACACACACACACACACACACACACACACACACACACACACACACACACACACACACACACACACACTCACACACACACACACACACACACACACACACAGAGAGAGAGAGAGAGAGAGAGAGAGAGAGAGAGAGAGAGAGAGAGAGAGGACTTTTAATTAGTATTTCTTCTCCTTTTTCTTCCAATTGTCCCTCTCCTTCCTCCCTTTCACCATTCCCTCCCTTTCTTTCCTCCTACCTCTATTTCCTCCTCCACCGCCTCCAATGTTAATGAGTATTTCTGCTAGTACTCTCTCTCTCTCTCTCTCTCTCTCTCTCTCTCTCTCTCTCTCTCTCTTCAGCGCTTTTCTCTTCCTTCTATTTATTTTTTTCTTTTTATATACAAGTAGATACAATGACAGTCACGATGATGATGGCTTATAATTTAGTTTGGTATGTTTATACTTTATCGAATTTCACTTTGTATTAGTGTAGGATTATGTTACTGGAGGCGGAACGAGTGCATTAGCGCATTGTGGGGATTGTGTCCTGCGCCTCAGCTAGTGCGCGCAGTCCATGAGGGAGAGGGGTAGGAGACGCAGGGCAATGGAAGTTTGAGACGAGAGAGGGTGTTGAGTGGGTGGCGTGTGCTGGTGGTGCCTTATTTAACATGGATTTACGCTGATCAGGATGGTGACGGTGTATGTGATAGTGCTGTTCCTTGTGATGAGTCCGTGTCGCCCACAACAACAAACAGGACGGTCAAGTGACGCTTATAGTGTCTGTGTGTAGAGGTGGAGCCCGCCAACACCACCAATCTGCCTCATTTAAGCCTTCATCACAACAAAACCTGCCAATAACAGTTGTACCTGAACATCTGATAGCAAAGCATAGTCATGTGGTTCCATTTAGTGACACCAGTGCCAGGGAAACAACGTAAGGTATGCCAAATATTAGGTAAACTCAGCCGACAGTCGCCAGCTGAGGAAGTCCCGCCCATTTGATGACGTCACACCACTGGCCTGGCGGGCGGGCTGATGATGGCTGGTGATTTACGTACGTAACGGAATTCATTTCAAAATCGACTTATAGAAAAAATAAAGCTAGACCCGAATGTTTGATATTTTATGACTTGGTAAGTACTTAAACTCATACCCACAATATTAAAACATCTCTAGCCTAATTAGTATTAAAGAACTGTGTAAATTAAGTATATCCAAAATTGAAAAAATATTTTCACTTATAAAACTATTAACACGTCCACCCATTTCGTCTTCATACGTATATAGAAAAATATTAGACAATATAAAGTATCTTCTCAGGTGTCCAACACTTACCTACGACCAGGACTGAATGCATGAAAAAATATTAATGTAAAAAAATTGCGTTAAAATCTCAACTCATTAAAATCTCTTGCAAGATCTAAATATCTTCACTTCACGAGTATGCTAACACAATTTACAGAGTCTGAGCTATCTTTTGAGGCATTCTACAACGAGCTAGACCATCAAATAGAAACGTAAACAAATAAAAGAGAAATTATAAAACTTACGTTAAGCAGGACCAAATACCATTTTAAACCCCACAAATTTGACTCATTGGGTCAGCGACACACCTAAAAGAACATAAGTAATTCTCTGACACCATAAAGATCCAGTTAAAGCTTGAAATAAAAAACTTCAAAATGCGAGAATGTAAATTTTGACGGTTGAACGGGCCCATACCTACCCCATAAACCACCACTAAACGCCACATATTTACCGAACAATGGCCTGAAAAACACTTCAAAAGCAACGAAATGTATGTAGAAACCCAAAAAACATAATACAAATACCGAGTAATGGAGTTAGGGAAATATGGGAAAAAGTATTTGAACTGGCGGAGGAGCGGGGTAGCGGGGGTGAGGAGGGGAATCGGAGGCCCGGGCGGGGAGTGAAGGTAACCGCCATCTTGTCTCAGCTACTGTTTTATCACCTCAAAACGAGACAATGGCGGATATAAGTGAATGCAGTGAAGTGTTTTTATTCCTAAAAGATCAAAATGGGTCAACTTTTCAGTGGTAGTGATTCAGTAACGGTGTGAAGTGTTTATATAAGAGTGACGTCATCAAAGGGACACCTTCCTGCCCTCCAGTGTGTCTCCTCGGCAGTATTTATCGTCCTTAGCATCATTCCCAGGTGATGTGGGCAGAGATGAACAGCAATTGGTGGACGGTATGTGTGTGTGTGTGTGTGTGTGTAGCGTGAAATGAGGGAGCGGGGGTAGGCCTGGCCTGTCATTGGTTGCTTTTATTATCGTCGTTGTTTTTGGTATAATTGTTGTTGTTATTACGTTATCTATAGTGTAGACAGAAAGACAGGTAATAAGAAAATAGGAGAGATGGAGGAGGCGGCGGCGGCGGTAAAACTGAGGTGAGACAATGTTTACTTTAGTTACCCCTTTCAATGCTTGACTTTCTATATATCAGGCGTCAGAACATGAAAATATTTAGTTTAGTTATCCCCTTCAATTCTGCAAAAATCCAATGAATGGCATTATGAGTAATATATAGAACATTTTTAAGCACTTACAAAATGTGTGCAGGTGTGGTGAGGGTCTGAGTAATGTGGCGTGTGTACAAATGTGTTACTTTTGGAATTTTGCAAGTTTGAGTGCGTGTGTTATGTCCAAAGACTAATTTTATATAATAGTTATATATATTTATTTAATAGTTATATAATGTTACCGCCACCACCACTACTACTATTAATAATACTCCTGCTGCTGCTGCTACTGTTAGTGTTAGTTATTGTTGTTGTTATCCTTCTGTTATTTCATAATCCCTTTTAAGTTTCTGTCGTGTTGGTGGTGGGTGGGTGGTGAGATGGTGTGAGGGCGGCGGGCGGCGCAGCAACACACCCGTCAACTAGCCATCCAGCACTCCATTCATTACACGAGAGAGAGAGAGAGAGAGAGCATTGATAGATTGAAGTTCTTCTTGTACACATATTTTTCATAGCCACAGAATACTAATCCTTCACAAACTTCGTAACCTATTCGAAGTAATTTACAACTATGCAGGAATCTTTTTTTTTAACTAATAATGATAATAATAATAAAAACAAATTCCACCTAACAGCTTACTGCGGTGTACTGGGCTGTCTGCATGGCGGAGTGTGTACAGAACCACACAAATGCCAATGCCAGCCAGATTACCGAGGCGACAACTGCGAGATACCCCCTGGAGACATCCCTATAGCCCCTCCCGTCCCTGTGGTGTACCCTGAGAGCTGCAGCGATCCTGATTTCCCGGTAGTGAACGCTGAAGTGACCAGGAACGGAGAACAGTTGGTGGTGAGGTGCTCCCCGGGTCACGAGTTCAGCATCGGGGGAACTGTGGCCTTCATCCAGTGTCGCGCGGGGAGATGGGACTACCCAAGGGGGATATTCTTGCACGGGGGAGCCCTCATGTGTCAAGGTGAGAGAGAGAGAGAGAGAGAGAGAGAGAGAGAGAGAGAGAGAGAGAGAGAGAGTGTGAGTGAAAACGCGTGTGTGTGCATATTATTATTATTATTATTATTATTATTATTACGTTCTTTTCTGGATATCTTTTAACACCCTTTCTTCTTCTTCCTCCTCCTCCTCCTCCTCCTCCTCCTCCCCTGCAGAGAAGCAATGCCATCCGCTTGCCAGAACGGGGGGACCTGCCTGCCCGGGGGTGTGTGTGACTGTCCCTACCAGTACTGGGGCCCCACGTGTGGTAGTCTGCGCTGCTCACTGCCCAAAGCCTCGCACCTCGCCCATGCCTCCATAGGCGGGACTTCCTTGAGGTACGGGGGTCAGGTCAGGTCAGGTCAGGTTAGATGGAGTTAGATAGATAATGAACAGATAGATATTAAGATTGATAGATAGTGGTTCATGATTCTCTCTCTCTCTCTCTCTCTCTCTCTCTCTCTCTCAGGATGAAGATACAGTGTCACCCGGGCTACACAATGCTGAACAACAGACGCACGCAGACCATCTTGTGCCGCAGTGGCATGTGGGTGTTGCCTCGCCGTGGCTATCTTATCGACATTGATGTCAAGTGTTATGGTGGGTTGTTGTTGTTGTTGTTGTTGTTATTATCATTATTATTATTATTTTTTTTTTATTATTATTGCCCTTGAAGTTTGTCTTTTGTGATATTTTTATTTTTGCATTCGAGTTTCGGTATAATGATGATGATAATGATAGTAATAATAATAATAATAATAATAATAATAATAATAATAATAAAAGAAGAAATTATGAAAAAAATTAAAATATGGTTTTTGCAACATTACTAATATTCTCTCTCTCTCTCTCTCTCTCTCTCTCTCTCTCTCTCTCTCTCTCTCTCTCTCCAGCCGATGACCAACTGGAGAGTGTGAAAAGTGTGAAAAGTGGAAAATAGAAAGAAAAGAAGATTAGAGAGGGAGAGGAGAAACCAGTGACAGACAGACAGACAGACAGACAAATAGGCCGGGAAATTTATGAAGCCAAGAATATCAATAATCTCTCTCTCTCTCTCTGATGATGATGTAATGGCCAGTATGAATAATAAAGAAGTTATGCATTATATATTTGTTTTTCATTGTAACTACGTACGTTTGGCTGCCTTTGAGCCTTTAATTTAGTGTATTTCGACAGGAAGGTTTGGAAACGATGGGACAAATATTGTTACTTTGAATAATCCTTGTGTCAGATCATTAATTCCTCTACCAGAAGTAAAATATTCCGTGATTTATTGGCTGCATGAAAACAAAACGCATAGTGACATCAGAAGACTGTCTCCCTCACCACCTCACATCACCACACCGTCTCCCAGCATTTCCTTCACCACTCTGACATCACCACACCGTCTCCTAGCCTCTCCCAGCATTTTCTTCACCACTCTGACATCACCACACCGTCTCCCTGCCTCTCCCTCATCACCTCACATCACCAAAATGTCTCCTAGCCTCTCCCATCCTCTCCCTCACCACCTCCCATCACTACACTTGTCTCCCAGCTTCTCTTTCATCACCACATCGCCAATTGCCATTACAGATTGTTAGAACGATAAAATCTCAGCAATACATACTTATTTTCCAAGGCTGGTGGTGGAAGGTGGAAGGGAAGACAGTTCAGATATACGAAGACACCTTCTTGTGACCTCTTACGTCTTATATAGCTTCGTGGGTGCTGGTTCCCTCTAATGTTCTGATCTTGGTTCTTCCACAGCCTGCAGAAGGAAAAGTAGAGAAGACAAGACAGGGAACAACAATTTTTCACTAATGTTTTCTCCATTCCTGCTCCAGAAACTCTTTGGCTGCACTTATTATCACTTTTCTGTCTCTCTCCACACGGACACACAGACTCGGTGGCTGATTGACATGTTGCCTTGTTCGGGGTCTCACTGGTTAACTTCAAATCTCTTATTGTTTCGGTTAAATTTCAAAGTTTCAGGTTTAATAAGAGCTTTTTTATGTTTTGGGTGTTCTATTAATGTGTTCAGTTGTCAGGCGGTGCAAATGAGAGGTTTAGAAGGATTAGTGATCAGGGAAGATATATAGGATAATGATAGAGCCTACGACATAAATAGTATAGTATCTCCAAATACTAGTTACGTTTTCTCTTTTACAGTCAAGAATTAATAATAAGAATATTTGTCCAGTAACATTATAAATCGTTAGAGGAAATTAAATGATGGAATTTAATATATATTCTTACTTCATGAAACTTAAAAAAAAAAAAATCTAATGTAAACGATGGAATAGATAAAAAGTAGCTATATAAACAAAACAACAAAACACATTCAAACACCAAACAACAAATAACATGATAAAAAAACAAAGAACATAATTTTACCATACATCTTCTACACTAAAAATATTAAAAAACTCAAAGAACAGAAAGTAGAATGAAAGAAAACATCATAATAATCATCAGGACCCATCATGGCGGCCATCGTGCGGACGTGACCCAGAACAGGCAAATATAAAGAGCCCGCCGCACCTGCCACGCCCCCCTCACGCCCCCCACAGCCTGCAGGTGAGTGTGTACAGGTGTGGTGAGGGGCTGAGGGGAAAAAGAGGGGGAGATTAATTAATAGTTCATGTGTTATGAGGGAAAACGTGTTTGGGGTAGTCCGGTGTGCTCTTGTTGTTGTTGTTGTTGTTGTTTTGTTTCCGTTTTCTTGTTTATTGGTGTTTGTTTGGGTGTTTCGTTATATTTTTTTTTTTCTATGTCTTTTTCAGCTTTTTTTCCTTTTTTTATGTTGTCATTTTGTTTTATTTTTTTTTTTATTTTCTCGTAACCTTTGGCATTTTAACTCTCTCTCTCTCTCTCTCTCTCTCTCTCTCTCTCTCTCTCTCTCTCTCTCCAATCAGTGTCTTTCGTGTTATCAGTGTTGTGTTGTTATCTCCTTATCCAATATCTCTTTGATTGAATGAGGGCACCATGGCATAATACGAATGATGCAGGGGGCAGGCAAGCAGGGGGGAGGAGGCAGAGAGCAGGTAGGGTGCTGGAGAAGGAGGGTTAGGGACTGGCAGGGCTGACAGGGGAAGGAGAAAGGGATTAGCAGGGGTAAAGGGGACAGGAAGGTTGGGTTCTAGAGGCAGGGAAGTAGGTAGGGTGCTGGGGAAGGGGGATAGAGACTGGCAGGGTGACAGGGGAAGGGGGAGGATACTGGCAGGGGTACAGGGGGTAGGTAAGTAAGGTTTTAGGGGCAAGGAGCAGACGGAAGCAGGGAAAAGTTGGGAGTAGTGACAAACAGGGGTGGCAGGGGTACAGGGACAGAGAGACAGGGTTCTAGGGGTAGAGGGCAGTTTGGCAGGTGGTTTTTTCTTAATTAGATCAAGGTAATGTTTAATATCGCAGTAATTATTTTCTCTAATCTTCATTGACACAGCTACTTTCTTTCTCTTCCTGCTCTTCCTTCCCCTCCTCCTCCTCCTCCTTCCTGCTCTTCCTCCTCCTCTTTTTTCAGGTAGTTTGACAAGGTTCCTGCTACACTAATAGGATAAAATACCTTTGAGAGAGAGAGAGAGGTGGTTTGATTGATTAGGCTAAATAATGTAAAGTTTAGGTTAGGTTAGTTCTTTTCTTATATTTTAGTGACCGTGTAGATATGCAGTTTATAACCTCACCTCACCTCACCTAACCTAACCTAACCTAACATATGTCAACTAAAAAGGAAAAGATAAATGAATAGATGATAGATAATTAATAAGGAAAAAGACAAAGGAGAGAAGAAAAGATAGAGAAAAGAAAAAAGCAACCACAAAGCAAAGTAAGAAAAGATAAATATCGATAAAAACTAAAAAAAAAAAAAAAAAAACATTAGATAAAGTGAAAAAATTGAAATGAAAATAGTCTAACGAGCGATCCATCAAAACTAACAACAACAACAAGTCAACCTAACCTTAAAAGAGAGAGAGAGAGAGAGAGTCAACCTAACCTAACCTAACCTTGCCTCCCTGACAGACGGACAGACTGTCGAGGAGGTCGCCGCCATGAAGTATTACGAGAACAGCAGCGTCCTCAAATTTTCGTGGGACCAGGTGGCTCAGGGCATCTGGCAGCGATATCCCAACCCTGAGAGGTGTGTGTGTGTGTGTCTGTCTGTCTGTCTGTCTGTCTGTGCTGTGTGTGTGTGTGTGTCTATCTGTCTGTCTGTCTGTCTGTGTGTATGTGTGGGTCTGTGTCTGTCTGTCTGTCTGTGTGTGTCTATGTGTGTGTGTGTGTGTGTGTGTGTGTGTGTGTGTGTGTGTGTGTGTGTGTGAGTGAGTGAGTGAGTGTGAGTATGTGTGGGAAAGAAGCCATAGTGGTACTCTTCCCTCTGTGTCTACTGTCTAACGTAGCCCTGAAGCTATGAAGTACACTGTTTGTATGTTTTTTTTTTTTTGTTTTTTTTTTATCTAACATTAAGACATTGTTCCCCTTGATCCTCCCTCACCACTTACTCCCTCTCTGTGTCTTCTGTCTAGTTTTGCCCTGAAGTTATGAAGTACACTGCTTATACCATTTTATTAGTTTATTTAACATCATTCGCTGATATATTTGTATGTCACCTTACCCCACCACACTCTCTCTGTTTCTACTGTCTGACACAGCCTTGAAGTTATGAAGTATACTGTTTATTATTATTATTTTTTTATTTATTTCATTTTTTTTAGTTTATTCATTATTCGCTAACATTTTTCCTCTCTCCTTCCTCCACCACTCACTCTCTCTCTCTGTTTCTACTGTCTAACATACCCTTGAAGTTATGAAGTACACATTATTATTATTTATTTTTTATTTATTTATTTATTTTTTTTTATTTTTTTTTTTTTTTTTTTTTTATCATTTGGGTTTTCATGGGAATTTCTAGGCTAAAGGGGATACTTTTTGTGGTACCTCCCATCTCAAAGCCCACCCGCTAGGAAACCATTGCTCCAAGTGAGGAAGCCCAACCTACACTCGGACCGTGGACAGGATTCAAACCCATGTGCTTGGAGACCCCTCGGACCCCAAAGCACGCATGGTTCCACTGTACCACGGCGATCCCAACATTGCTTTGACATTTTTCACCCGACACCCCTTACCTTCCCCCACCACACACAGCTCCCACATGCTCTCGGAAGACACAGTGGCGAGGAAGGTTTAGTTTAATTTATTCAACATCACTAACATTTTTCCCCTCACCTCCTCTTACCTTCCCCCCAGTTCCCATGTGCTTTCTGAAGACACAGTGGTGAGGAAGGTGGTGGAGGGACAGCTGCACTCCAAACGCCTCCTAACCAAGACCAATCGTATGCCCAAGTGGGGGGAACGCATCATCAGCGCCAGACATGTCAACGTCATCGAGGAGTCCATCGTTGACCCCGAGAAGAAGGAACTCTGCACCTACACCAGAAATGTCGGCCTGACCAAGGTGGGATTAGGTCAGGTCAGGTCAGGGATGATGTAATTTAACCCCTTCAGTACCATGTGTTTCCATCTTCATTCTGGTTTCTATTTGGTGATTTTATACAGCTTCAGAAACTCATGTGGGGATTAGAATAGTGAAAACTGTGGCCATTAATCTTCTGATCTTCGTAGATCCTTCCTAATGTCAATAAAATGGTCTAATCTCAAGGTAAAAATATGTCCCAGTACTGAAGAGGTTAAGAACATTAGAACACAATACAATGAGGGAAGCTGCAAGAGTCTGCCAGGCCTACACATGGCTGTCCCTGTGTGACCAAAGCTACTTAGTTCCATCTATCATCCCTATCTATAAATTTATCTAATCTCCTTTTAAAGCTGCCTATTGATTCAGAATTCGGTGAGGTTAAGGAAGATGATTTATTTGGGTTAGGTTTGGTTAGATTGAAGTTTTGTGTGTTCATGAGTGATATCATTTGGTTAGGTTAGATTCAGTGTGTGTTGCAGGTGATGACTGGCCTGTTAGTGTGTATGCCTGTATGTCATTTGCTGCTAAGTGTTGTGTGTGTGTTATTCACCATGGTCACCTGCTGGTCACCCAGCCAGCCTTTCCCCTACAGAAAGAGAGAGAGCTTATACTGACTGATCTTTGGGTAGGACTGAGGCCACACCACACTCCACCACCAGGACAGTGAGGCCACAACCCCTCAAGTTACTGCTAGGTGAATAGGGGCTACACATTAAGAGGCTTGCCCATTTGCCTCGTCACTCCTGGGACTTGAACCTGGGCCCTCTTGGTTGTGAGCTGAGTGTTTATGTGTGTCTGTGTTGTGTTGCAGGTGATGACGTGTGTTGAGAAGGTGATGTACCGGCCTTGTCCAGACAACCCCCAATGGACGGTGGCGGAGAGGAAGGCTTGGATTGACTCAAAGATCTTTGGCCTCAGCTATGCCATCCAGGTGAGAGAGAGATTGATTACAGCTCTTTTCCATAAAAAAAGAAGTAAAGAAAATCAAATAAAAAATAATGAAAGATAAAAATAAAAATGATAATTCCATCCAGGTGAGAGAGAGAGAGAGAGAGAGAGAGAGATTACTTAGAGATCCTTTCCATAAAAATAATAAAAGAACATTGAAATAAAAGGTAATAAAAATGATAATATAATCCAGGGAGGCAGAGAGAGAGAGAGAGAGGTTACTTTCAATTCCCTTCCATAAAAGAATAAAGAAAAATAGAAAAAACATAATAGAATAATAAAATAAGATAAAATACTAGATAGAATAAACAAAAATGGCCGTATGTTGTGTGAACCTTCCGTAAAGAAATAAAAATAGATCAAACAAAAAAAATAAGAGAATACGAGATAGATAAACAAAAATAAATGGCTGTCTGTAATCCGACCCTCCCTCAGGATAAACAAAAATGGCCTTCTGTAATCTGAGCCTCCCTCAGAACAAATAAAATGGCTGTTTCTAATCCGAGCCTCCCTCAGAACAAATAAAAATGGCAGTCTTTGATCTGAACCTCTAAGAATGAAAAAAAAATGGCCTTAATCTGACCCTCTCTCTTAGAATAAACAAAAATGGCCATCTGTAATCAAACTCTGAACAAACAAAAATGGCCTTCTTTAATCAAACTCTCTCAATAAACAAAAATGGCCTTCTTTAATCAAATTCTCTCAAAATAAAAAAAAAAATGGCCTTTAATCAAACCCTCTCTGAACAAACAAAAATGGCCTTTAATCAGATCCTTGTTGCAGACCTTCGGAGTGGAGCGTTACAAGAAGAACATTCAAAAGACCAACCATGGCTTCTCCTACGCCCTTACCAGACTCTTCCCCGAAGCTGCCATCCCCCCTGACCCTGCCCTCCCCTACCAGCCATCCCTGGAGGAGCGAAAACAAAGGTCCGTCACCCTGCCCCTCTCTTCCTTGTTCCCTGTTCCCCTGTCTCTCTTCTACCCTGTTTCCCTGTCTCTTTCCCTTTCCTCCTATCTCTTTCTTCTTGTTTCCTTGTCTCTCTTTCTTCTATTCTTCTGTTTCCTTTTCTTTCTTTATTCACCCTGCCTCTCTGTTCTTTGTTCTTCTCTCTCTTCTTGTCCCCTTTTTACTGTTTCTCTTTCTCTCTTTCCCTTTCTCTTATCTTTCTTGTTTTTCTGTTTCTCTCTTCGCTGTTCTCCTGTCTCTCTTATTGTTCCTCTTCTACCTTGTTTCTCTTCCTCTTTATCTCTTTCCTCATCTGTTTTCTTGTCTTTTCTTTCTTTATTCACCCTGGCCCTTGTCTCTCTTTGCCTTTCCTCTTGTCTCTCTTCTGTTCTGTTTCTCTGTTCCCTGTTCTCCTGTCTCTCTTCTTGTTCCTCTTCTGTTTCTCTCTTTCCCTTTCCCTTTCTCTCCTGTTCCTGTTTCCTTGTCTTTTTTTTCTTTATTCACTCTTATTCTCTGTTCTCTGTTCCCCTCTCTCTCTTGTTCCTCCAATTCCTGCTGTCTTTTATCTGTTTCCCTGTGTCTCTCTTTCCTTTTCCCTCTTTATCTTTCTTCTGTTCATTGTTTCCTTGTCTTGCTCTTGTTATCCTGTGCCTCTGTCTCTTTTCTCCCACTCTATTTCCCTGTCTCTTCTAATTACCTTGTTTTCCTGTCTCTTTTTCTATTTATCGTGTTTTCCTGTTTCTCTTTTTCTAATTGCTCTCCTCCCCTTTCTCTCTTTTTTCTTGTTATTCTGTTCCCCTGTCCCTCTTTTGTCTTCTGTCCTTCCCCCGTCTCTCTTCTTGTCATCCTTTCTACTTGCCTCTTTGTTTGTCACTCTGCTTCCCTGCCTCTTTTTCTCTTTTCTCTGTTTCCGTTTTCTAGACATGACAAACTTCAATAAAAATCTACATCTTATTCTTTCTCCTTTAAAAAAAAAACAAGAAAACCAAACTGAGATGCGACTAAATTTATTCTATCAAACACTTAAACATAGATAAAGAACAAAAAAATAAACATCTTTTTACTCACATTCTATCTCTCTCTCTCTCTCTCTTGCAGATTAAAAGAGGCAGCGAGAGAGACAGCAAACGAGCCAAGGAACTAGCACAGGAGAAAGCTGGACCAATTTACGCTGCCTGTGAGGGAGTGAAGAGCTGAGAGAGGCAGGGACAGTATTGAGGGGGCTCGGCTGGCACTAACACTGGCTCTGGCACTTGTCCGACCCCCTATGAAGTATTGTATTCATCAGCCAATGCAAAGAGAAAGTTGTACAGATGTAGATACTTGGCTTCAGGGTTTTTGTGCTCTCTCTACCTATCGTCATGGCTGTTGTGACTTTTACCTTCATTTTTTTTACTTATTCTAGTTAATCTTAGGGTTTTTTTTGTATCGTTTTTCTTCGATTCTCAAAGGTTGTGTTCATAAGTGTGGTTTCTTGTCAGGCGTGCTTTCAACAGGCTCTAGAGGGAGTCACTGTGGTTTTCAGGGTGTGTGTCATGATTCTAGCAATAGTTTGACAATCTTTAGTGGAAGTTGTTAGAGGTTTTCAAGAGATTTCCATGATCTTAGTGCTAGTTTGACATGCATTCCTAATCTTAAAGGCTTCTAACAGACAATAATGGTAGAAGAGAGGGGAGGAGGGAGAGGTAGGGAGGCTGGGAAGGAGGAGGGAAGAGAAGGATTATGTAGGAAAGAGAAAGATTTATGTAGGAATAATCTAGAGGGAAGGAGGAAAGAGAACTGTTATGGAGGGAAGAAGAAAAGAGAAAGGTTAAGTTATTACAGCTGGAGGGAAAGAGGAAAGAAAAGAATTACGTAGAGAGGCTGGAGGGAATGAGGAAAGGGACGGGTTATGGATGGAAGGAGGAAAGACACAGGTTAAGGTAATGGCTGGAGGGAAAGAGGAAAGAAAGTTGTGTTAGATTTTCAGGATGTTTTTATGATTCTAGTGCTAGTTTTGCAATTCCTCATCTTGAATGCTTCTGACAGCCTCTAGTGGAAGTTGTTGGCAGTTTGCAAGGTGTTTTTGTGGTTCTAGTTACATCACGATAAGTATTACACGTCTTGAATGCTTCTAATAGACTGCTACAGACGTTAATAGGATTTTCAGGGTATTTTTCATGATTCTAGTTCATGTTTAACCAAGCATTAACTCCTTCAGTACTGGGATGCATTTTTACCTTGAGTTTTGGGCACAATTAGACCATTTTATTGACATTAGGTAGAGTCTATGGAGGTCAGAAGATTAAAATAGTCTTCACTATTTTAATCCCCTACATAAATTGGAAACAAGTCATGGTACTGAAGGGGTTAACATCATGAGCACATCTGACACACTTTAGTGGAAGTTATTAGCATTCTCAAGGGTGTTTCAATGACCTTATAGTTTTAGTTGTCCACACAGAAACAGCCTTGAGAACCTGTCCCTTCATCTGTGGCCTTGGAAAACAGTCTTGACAAGAGAACCAAACATTAGTGAGTCTGGAACCAGTAATACTCCTTTGTACAGTGGTTAGAAGCATTACTAGAACCAATTATAGTGTCCAGTAGTTTCCCCTGCCATGACGAGGAGGATGAGAGGAGCACTTCAGCATCAATACTTAGCCCCTTTAATACTGAGAACCATTTTTTCCCTTTTGTGTATGATTAGACATTTTTATTACATTAGGAAGGATCTACAGATGTCAGAAAATTATTGGCCAGGGTCTTCACTATTTAATCCCCACAAGTTTCTAAAGCCATATAAAAAATCACCAAATATTAGGCAGAATTGATATGAAAATGCGTATGGTACTGAATATGTTAACCCCATTAGTACCATGATGCATTTCCATATTCATTCTTGTTACTATTTGGTGATTTTATACAGCTTCAGAAACTTATGTGGAGGATTAAAATAGTGAAGACTGGCTATTAATCTTGTGACCTCCATAGACCTTAATGTTAATAAAATGGTCTAATCATACACAAATCTTAAGGTAAAAATGTGTCCCAGTACTGAAGGGGTTAGAGAGAGAGAGAGAGAGAGTGAGAGTCTACACCCTGCCCTTGAAGTCTGTCACATCCTGGTTCCACTCTGGTTGGACAACTCTCAGTACATTTCATTCCATTTCACACACTGGAGTTTAGTTTGGTTCCCTTCCTTGAGGCACTGTTAGCCCTCCAGCCCCAGGTGTTGCTAAGATGCCCTGATGCCACCACCCTGTTCTCTGATTAATGGATTGAAATGCAGCCTTCTAGTGGTCATTATTGTGTGTGTGTGGGTGTGGTGTGTTGGTTAAGTGAAGAGGTATGGAGGAAAGAAAAGGAAATGGAGAGAAAGTAGGGAGGAAGGAGAGAAAAGCATGGAAAGGAGAGGAGGAGGATTTTGTGTGTGTGTGTGTGTGTGTGTCTGGGTAGTTTAAGTGAATAGAAATGGAGGAAAGGAGAAGGAAATAGAGAGAAAAAGCTTGAAGGAAGGAGAGAATGGAGGGTAATGTGTGTGTGTGTTGGCTCAGAACCATGCAGATGTTAGTATGAGTCCCCAAGACCAAAACAAGAGATGCAATGAAGGACCGGTGTAAACAGTGTGTCTTGATTGTCTAGAGTGAGACTGAGAGAAGGGCGAGTGTGAAAAAGAGTGTGATTCTTGTCAAAAATGAGACACAGATAAGTGTGAAATATGAATGAATTTTTTTGACTGATAACTTGAGAGAAAGAGAGGCTGAAGTGTATCTCACCCTGAAAGACCAAAAGACACCCAAAGAAATATGTGTGTCTGTGTGTGTCCATAAACCAACTTATAACAACAACAGGGACAGTAAAAAAAAAAACCCAAAAAAATACCTTTCACCCCCTAAATGTTGAGTGTGTATGTCCCTAAAACCCATCAAGACAGTAAACACACTAAAAAATGTCCCTAAATATGAAAAAAAAATGTGTCCCTAAAATCCCTCAAAACAGTGACAGGGACATTAAAAACACTAAAATATGTCCCTAAATATCAAGAAGAGTGCATGTGTGTCCCTAAAATCCCTCAAGACAGCGACAGGGACTGGGCATGAGTCTTGGTGAGGGTTGTCTTGGCAGGGACCAGCGTGGCGTGTGGGTTTCAATTCCATCCCTCATTCCATTACACGTTGCTCAGTGGCAGCGGATAATGACCAGTTTGGAGTTTTCAGGGTTTGCGCCATCCACACGGGGTTGAGAATGTGTGTGTGTTTGTGTGGGATGCATTGTGTGTTGCTGGAAAATTTTGATTGTGTGTGTGGGGAGAAAGAAAAATGTGCCTGTACAAGTCTCATCCACATAATGAAGTGACACCTGGCTAGCTCTCCCTTCTACTGTACTCTTGCTTTGCTCAACCCTGCCCAGCCAGCATTTAGTGACCTTCAGGCAGTACTGGATTGTGTGGACAGTTGTAAGTTGTGTCTTGGCGCTCCTTCACACACCACCACCATACATTTATAGTAACTTAAGAGGCTGCACCATTTCAAGCTTGTGATAGTGAGGTAAGATATTGGTGGCAGTAAGATTGTACATAGCACCACTGGCAGCAAAATAATTTGGTGGATTGGTGCTGATAAGAATGGTTATGGCACCAGGCACTTTTTAAACCTGGTGGTATTGTGTGAAGGAGCTCAAGTGAAGAATGTTTTTTATTATTATTATTATCATTGTTATTATTATCTTTCTTTTCGTGTAAGGGTCACTGGCCAAGGGCAACAAAATGTGAGAAAAATTAGGCCCACTTGACTGTCAGTTCCCAAAGCATAGTCAAATTTTTGTGTGTGTGCGCGTGTGTTATGTGAAATGGCCGTAGTGAAGAACCCTGAAATTTGTGCATGTGAGAGTTGAGTAGCCACTTCATAAACATTAATTTGGTTTGTAGCCGTCGGTCAATCCTTCACAGTGCTGGAGGTGTGTGTGTTCCATCAAGGTTCCCCACACTAGTAATACATTCAGTGGTGATGCAAGACAACACAAGAGCAGGAAAAGAAGGCACAACAACAGTAATACACACAGAAAGAGAAGTACATATTTGTTCCCTTTCTTTCATGCTTCTCTTTCTGCATCTACTGTTCTTGTGGCTTTGTATCACTTGTATTTCTATCATCCTGTGTTGTCTTACGTCTCCACCACACACACACACATCTTGAGGTGCTGCAGTGTGCTGGGCGAGGCTCGAGTCTTGAGTCTTGTGCCGTATTGTTAACAGAACCAGGGAAACTTTGAAAACATTTGTAGCAGAGCAAGTGCAGATTATTAAAAGTTCAAAATATTATAGAGAATTCATTAATGGTGTTGTTTTCCTTCCCCTTCTTATTGAGTGTACAAGTTTGAAAGTTGTGTAGAGGAACTGGAACCCTGAGAGATGTGTTGTAATAATGAATAGAGATAAGCTGTTTTAAGGAAGGGATGAATAAATGTACAGAAAGACAGTAAGGAAGATGAATGTATGAGAGAATAGAGTTTTGAATTAAGAGATGAAAGAAAATATGGATAAATGATATAATAGTTACAAGATTAAAGAAAGTATGGATATTTTAAAAGAAGGGATGAATAAATGTATAAAGAGACAGTAAGGTAAGATATTTTAATGAGTGAATGACAGAATAAAGCTTTGGATTAATAGATGGAAGAAAATAAGCATAAACTAAGATAATACAATAGTTGCAAGGTTAAAAATGTATGGATATTTTAAAGCAAGGATGAATAAATGAATAAAGAGACAGTAAGTTCTAATGAGGAAATAAAAGAATAGAGGTCTGAATTAATAGAAGAAAATATGAATAAATAGTAAGGTAAAAGAAAAAATGAAAATGTATGGATATTTTTAAGGAAGGTATGAATAAATGGATAGATAGATTGTAGGGTAAGATGCTTTCATGAGTGAATGACAGAATAGAGGCGTGAATTAATAGAAAGAAGAAAACATGAATAAATAGTAAGGTAAACGAAAAAATTAAAATGTATGGATATTTTTAAGGAAGGTATGAATAAATGTATAGATAGACAGTAAGGTAATCTGTTTTAATGTGTAGATAGACAGTAAGGTAATCTGTTTTAATGTGTAGATGACAGAAGAGGTTTGAATTAATAGATGGAAGAGAATATTGATAAATAGTGATAGTTACAAGATGAAAGAATGTAGAGATAACCTGAAAGATAAGACAAAGATTAGATAAACCACAAAAAAAAACACCAGATAACAGTAAAATTTATATATATTCTTTCTTTCATAATAGAGCAATATTGGAATTCCTCAACATTACTTCTTTGTATAGATTTGTATAAGATATTTTTTCCCTTTATATATATACCTAAATGGACCTGACACACCACCCACGCATTCACACGCCACCAATCGAGCGTCCCACCCACACACCAATACACCCACCCACCAAACCCTGCCTGGCGCTGAATCACGGACACACACCAATGCAGGAGTAATCACGGAACAAAATCTGGCGTTCAGCTAAGAGTAACTGCCAAGAGCTTAGCGGTGAGGGAATGCGATGAAACAAGTTATATTTCTATTTTACACTTCGTGGTAATGGCGAATAATTTACACCTTTATTTTCCATGGTTTTAATTCAGTATTCCTTCACCACTAGCTCCCTTCATCCTGCAAGCACTGGAAACATAAGTACAAGTGTGTTATGCCATGTTCCCTCACCACCAGCTCCTCTCAGCCTAACACCAGTACAGTACATAAAGGAGGCAACACAGGCATCAATGACACAAACAAGGCACGGTACTTGTGAACAGCAGGAAAGTAATGACGTCACAATGCATTATCTTAACTCAGGTGTGTGTGTGTGTCTGTGTGTATGATCAACAATAGTACATCTTATCAAATTCATCTTAAAATAATAAACAGTAATACATTCAGTAATCAGGGAGCTTTGCAATAAGATTAAGCAGGAAATTGGTTCTGAAATACAAATACAAATACAAATAGACAAGGTGAAATAATCAGTATATAGTCGGTACTAAGTTTTACAGCAAAATTAAACAGGAAATTGGTTCTTAAATGTGGCTTAGATGATACACGAAGTCCATGAGGAGCCTGACAAAGAAATTAAGAAGGAAACTAATCCTCAAAATTATCAACATACACTCCATAGCAAGACTTACAATAGATAGGACACTGGCTCGCAAACATGGCTGGAAGTAACACGAACAACGTAGAGTTAACATAAGACCTTCATGCAAAGAATAAGTAAGAAACTGTCTCTCAAGTGTGGCTGGAAGTAACATGAACAGCATAGAGTTAACATAGAGTTTCACACATAGAATAAATAAGGAACTGGCTCTCAAATGTATATATAACAGACTGACTGAGGTAACTTAGAACATTCGGCGATCAATGAAGTCGATACAAAGCTTTACGACAAGATTAAACATGAAACCAGCTCTGAAGTATGGCTCAAATAACCTGAAATACACTTAGATAACCTTGAAATAAACTAAGGAGAAACAGACGCCATAATCAGAGTCAATATCATCAAACTGCTTCACAAATATGATATCAAAATCCTGAAAGACTAACATAACAAGCTCAGTCACCAGTCAAGAAGAAGAAGGCCACGATAATCAGCTGGTGAGGAGAAGCAGTGCACATCATTGGTCATTAGCAAGACTCGGAACACTGACACAACTAAATCAAGACAAGATGGGAAAGTGGACACAGACAGGGGTGCATTATAGAGAAAAAGCCATGTGTTCATCTAATGGCTTCCGTGTGTGTGTGTGTGTGTGTGTGTGTATGAGTTTTGTTAGGGATTAGTGGTAGAATATGAGTGAGTGTGTGTGTGTGTGTGTGTGTGTGTGTGTGTGTGTGTGTGTGTGTGTGTGTGTGTGTGTGTGTGTGTGTGTGTGTGTGTGTGTGTGTGTGTGTGTGTGTGTAATGAGTAAGCTTTGAATAACCAGCACCAGAATCTTCTCCCTCTCTCTCTCACACCGACGGGATGCAACGCTGGCTGCCGACACAACAGCGTGGCATCTGAGGCACCAGCACACACACACACACACACACACACACACACACACACAGCTGCTTTCTCAGATTAGATGAAGTTATTGTAGCCTAACCTAATTATTGTGGTTAGGTTAAATAATGTATATCTTGGCCTAACCTAATCGTTTCTCAGGACAGATTGGGTAATTTAGCATAACCTTATTTTAACGGTTAGGTTCGTCTAGCATTTCTTTGGGTCAGGTTAGGTAATGTAATTTTTCCTAACCTATTAGTATCATGTTCCATTCCAATTAACAGCTTACATTTCTACTCATATTCACAGTCTAGGGATGGACAATATAAGGTTAGGGAATGAAACTCAACCTAACCTAACCCAATACAATCAAAATTACCCAAAAGTTTAGGTTAGGTAACACAATGCAACACAATCCAAACTCAAGGTAAAAGGCAGCTGGTGATGTTATGTTCTCTCTCTCTCTCTCTCTCTCTCTCTCTCTCTCTCTCTCTCATTATGTACAAGTCTTAACACTGAGATATATATTATGTATACAACTCTAGTATTCACTGATATACAAACATACAAAGGCACCTTCTCTTATAAATTATACAGTTTTTGATTCAAACGCAAAGCTTCTTAAGTCACAATGTACGCACATGCACACACACACACACATACACACACATATATACGAGGAGGAAGAAAAACAAGAAAATGATAAACAATAAGATGAGGAACAGGAAGAGAGAGGAGAGAAAAAATATGAAAGAGGACACACACACACACACATGAGGAAGAGAAGGAAAAGAAGAAAAAGATGACAAACACACACTCACACACTAACCTCACTCAGAACACAATCTTGAGTACGTGAAATATTTGAGACGTTCCCTTGCGCCGCACAGGACAAGCTGCGGCACACACCATAACACCACCACCACACTCCCTACGCCACACACACCACAGCACGGGAGGTAATGGTGAATATTGGTGCACCTTGTATACAATTAACTTGCATTTTTCTGGGTATTGTATCAAGTTATTGTATTTTGTCTATTCTTACTACTACTACTACTACTACTACTACTAACTTCTATCTGGATATTGCTGTTCTATTTCTGTTGCTTTTTATTCTACTACTACTTCTAATACTAACTTTCCATAACTACTACTACTACTACTACTACTACTACTACTACTATTACCTTCTCCAATCCCTACTAAAAACAGCTACTACCTTTAACACTTCCTAACATTTCTACCACTGTAACTATCCTCCTCCTCCTCCTCCTCCTCCTCCTCCTCCTGCAAATCAATAACCTAACTAACCAAAACAAGGATAATTGAAGAAAACATGACACAACAACACCACTTAATATCTCTCTCTCTCTCTCTCTCTCTCTCTCTCTCTCTCTCTCTCTCTCTCTCTCCCCATCCCTATGAGAAAATAAAATATGTACAGAGTCGCTCCTTTAGTAACAGAAGTGGTGAGTGTCCAGACTTCCCACACTGACTAGATGACTGTCCAGGTGGTGATGGCAGGGCAGAGAGGAGACCAAGGAAGCAGGGAACAGTGTGAGGCTTACGTCAACACACACACACACACACACACACACACACACACACACACACACACACACACACACACACACACACACAAACACACACATTAATAGCTTCTTTACATGGAGTTTTGGGAAGATTCATGCATTACAGGGCTGTGTGAAGCTGTGAGGCTGTGATGCTGCAACACACACACGTACACACACACACACCCAAACACACACACACACACAAATAAAACTGATCAGACAGCATGAAAATAAATAGAAAACAAGATTATATCACCATAGATTTGCTGTTGTAAAAGCCTGACCGACTGACTGATTGACTTACTCCTCACTTCACACACTCCCAACCTCCCCCTGACACACACATCACCACCTGGACAGCTTACAAAGACACAGAGAACTTTACTTCACTTCATAATGACCTATCTAGCCTTCAGGACACAATGCCACCACCCAAACCTAACCTAACCAAACAAAACAAAACCTAACCTAGCCTAATCAAAATCAACCTTCAAGTTCACTAAAAAATTGATCTCCAAGAAGTTAGGAAGCCAAGGAGAATCAGCATCCAAGCACAAAGTTACAGACACACTCTCCCACACCAGTGCCAGTGCCAGTGCGAGGGGCAGGAAAGGCTCAACCCCATCACTGCTCAGACGGATAACACAAAACATGCACACTGTGGCCTTTGTGTGATGTTGCTTGGCTTAATCTCTTCAGTACCATGGTGCATTTCCATACTCATTCCGGTGACTATTTGGTGATTTTATACAGCTTCAGAAACTTAAAATAGTGAGGACTGTGGCCATTAATCTTCTGACCTCCATAGACCCTTCCTAATGTCAATAAAATGGTCTAATCATAAATAAATCTCAAGGTGAAAATGTGTCCCAGTACTGAAGAGATTAAGGTCTTTCCCCCCCCCCCCCTCTCTCTCTCTCTCTCTCTCTCTCTCTCTCTCTCTCTCTCTCTCTCTCTCTCTCTCACACAGTGGTATTGATTGCACACACTCACTCACTCACTCACTCACTCACTCACTCTCTCTCTCTGGTATTTAATTGCACAAAGAAATGGAAGAGCATTTAATCAGCAGCTGTGTGTGATGAGTGGTACAAACGAAACAAAAAACAAAACAAAACCAAAACAAACCTAACCAAACCAAACCAAACACTACCAAAACCATATCAATCACCACCACTAACTCTACACACCTTTCTTCTCCTTCTCCTCCTCCTCCTCCTCCTCCTCCTCCTCCTCCTCCTCCTCCTCCTCCTCCTCCTCCTCCTCCTCCTTCCTAAGACCTTATTCCGACTGTGTAGTAAGGTCAGCTGCTCAAGTTAATTTTTTCCCATCTGTTTCTATTCATCAACTTTTCTCCTCCTACACTTCCTTAACCTCTTCAATACCACGATGTGTTCCCATATTAATTTTGGTGACTGTTTGGTGATTTTATACAGCTTCAGAATTTTACGTCGGGGATTAAAACAGTGAAGACTCTGGCCATTAATCTTCTGACCTCCATAGACCCTTCCTAATGTTAACAAAATCGTCTTAATCACACCCAAAACTCAAGGTAGAAGTGAGTCCCAGTACTGAAGAGGTTAATTCACAACACAACCTGAAGGGAACAAAATCTACACACTCTCACTCTCCTTGTCTATGTAACACTACAAAGGTGCTGGCGGTTTAAGACTTCAGACACACTCCCTAACTCACAAATGCCTGAAGATAAAATTAATGTATGGTAATTTCTCTCTGCTGGGTGTGGGGCAAAAACATCTGGTGTGGCGAGGAATCTGGAAGCACCACCACCACCACTACTATTGTCAGCGGCCACACAACACAGCGCAAAATGGACGACGTGGCCAGTAGTGTCAGTAGTGTGTGGACAGCAATACTCGGCACCTTTGAGTTGATTGGCAGACTGTGTTGGTTCATTGTTGTCTGTGTTCTTGACTTTTCACTTCTATACTCTTCTGTACAGCCTGTGATGTTAAAAATGGGTTACTTGACAGGTAGATAAACAGCCTCCATACTGTCTTTTCTCTGTCTACATGTTTGCTGAGAGACAGAAGGTTAATTGACAGGTAGATGATAAACAGCCTCCATACTGTCTTTTCTGTCTACACACACATTTGGTGAGAGACAGAGGGTTAATAGACAGATAAACAGCCTCCATACTGTCTTTTCTCTGTCTACACACAAGTTTACTGAGAGATAAGGGTTTCCAGTGATATGTACCTTAGTGACAGACTGATACTAATTTTCTTACTCCTCAATTTCTCATTCCTAAAAACCTCTGTGATGCCTGACAAATGATAGTAACGGACAGGCAGATGTCAATATTCTTTAGTTTCCTGGGTAAGACAACTGCTGAGTGGTAAAACGGACTCTACTGATGCTGTCACTTGAGCTTCTCTCTCTCTGCAGTGTCATACAGTTTACTGATGACGGAAAGGCAGGTTATCTTAATTCTTCTCACTCCTGCTGTTTCTTCATACAATCACACATTGCTTAGAAACAGACATACTCCCTTTACCCTCTCACTCTGATCTTCTTCCTCAGTGTTCTCTTGTATTGTAATGCTTCTTGCTCCTGCTGTTTCTTCATAATGTCAACACAGAGAGCTTAGTGACAGATGTACTCTCTTTCTTCTCTCCCTCCAGCCTGCTTCCTCAGTGCTGCCTCAATACAGTAACTTGGTGACAGACAGGCTGATTATCTTGGTGTTCTCATTCGTTTTCTTTCACTGCCTTCAACACAGTGCCTTAATAAACAGATCTTCACCTCTTCTCTCACTCATACTCACACACACACACACACACACACACACACACACACACACACACACACACACACACACACACACACACACACACATGGGTTAGCAGTACACTGGTTCCCTCAATGCTCCTCCACACATAGTCTTTCCTACACCACCTACACCCACACCACCCACACCTTAAATACACAGGAGTGGCGTCTCTGAGGGTGTACTGGTGGGCCCAACTTCACGTCTCAAGCCACCAGTGCAGGAAAACATGCGGAAAACAACACCTTACCAACTTTCCCGTGTCCTGCTTGACTCAGAGGAAAGCGTGCGGGAAAACAAAACCATACAGGGAATTCCAGGATCCCAGTTGTCTCATCAACGTCACACTAGGTTGTTGATGTGCATGCTGGTGTTGGTGGCCTCGTAGAAGAGAAGGTAAGCGGCGGACGTCTTCACGGAGCAGTGTTCATAAACTTCGTGGTCGTCAAACTTGTACCACGTCTTATTGTTGATTGGTGAGCGGCAGAAGGCAGTGTAGTGGCCGCCGTCCATCGTGCCGTAGTGGTTGCACACTGCATACAGGTCGAATTTGGTGTATCTGCAGTGTGGGGTAAGAAGAGTTAGGTTAGGTTAGGTTATGCTAGAAATGGTTAGGTTAGGTTAGGCTAGAGATGGCTAGATTTGTGTAAAGATGATTGTAACTATTATTCTGAACTAATACACTTTCTAGCAAGGTGTACAAGTCAGGTGTATTTGTGGTATAAGGTTAGGTTAGGTTGGTGTAGAGATGGCTGTGTTTGTGTAAAGGTGGTGCTAGTTTCTGGTGCTTCAATTGTGTATCTGAGCTAATATTGCAATCAAACAAGGTATACAGGTGATATTTGGTCTGTTTATCTATTCATTCAGTTACCTTTCATTTACTTATTCATCTCTTTATTAATTTACTTCCTTCAATCATGTTCTTTCAGTTCTTCCTCTTCCTTTCTTTTTCTTTTCTATTTATTCATTTACTTCCTTTAATCATGTTCCTTCAATTCTTCCTCTTCCTTTCTTTTTTTATCTATTTATTCATTTATTTTCTTTAATCACATTCCTTCAATTTTTCCTCTTGCTTTCTTTTTCTTGTGTGTTTCTATCAAGACCATTTATTCTTATCTATTCTTATCTGTTTTTTTTGTTGTTTTTTTCAATCAAATGATCAAATCTTACTCCAACACCACCTTCCCCCCTAGAAGTGCATAGAAATTACAGGCCCTTCAGTTTTTTTTCCTCTTCCTCTTTCTCTTCATGTCAATCAAAGCCCCACACCACTCAAAGTTAGGTTAGAGATGCCTGAGTTTGTACAAAGGTGATTTTCCTCTTCCTCTTTCTCTTCATCATGTCAATCAAAGCCCCACACTTGCCGTTACCTGTTATTGAAGCAAGTGTACTTCGTCAGGTCCAGACTCTCCATGGGGAAGTCAACAAAATTTTGCTGCTTCTTCATCAAAACGTCGTGCTCAAATCTGTAAAGCAAGACAATCTTTTTTTTAGATAGAACACACAAGCCTCAGCATTCTGTACTCTAACCTTTCAAGGGTATTGTGAACTGGATGCTACAGTGATCTTTAGAGGAGTTTCTTCAATCATCATGCTATTCTTTCTCTTTATCTCTCCCTTGTTTCCCTGAGTGCATTTTCCCTGTGACAATTACTATATTTCTCTCTCTCCTTCTGTTTTTAATGAATGCGTTTTCCCAGGAACAGTTACCATACTTCTCTCTCTCTCTCTCTCTCTCTCTCTCTCTCTCTCTCTCTCTCTCTCTCTCTCTCTCTCTAAAGTAATACTATGCACTAAAACCTATAAAGATTCTCAAGAGTTGTTTTCGTTACTCTGGCAATAATTTAACTAACATTCTGCAACAATAATAACAAAAAACTTGACCAATCATCTCTTTAACTCCTGGGAACTGGACAGAGGAAAGAAACACACATACAAAACACTACAAAACACTAACACTTTCAAACAACACACAAAACTCAACTGGACACACACACAACACATACACAAGAGAATACACAAGCCTAGACATTCTATACTCTAAATTTTCAAGTGTATTATGGAGAGGAAAAAAAGCTATAATGATTTTTAGAGGTGTTTTCACTAATCTGACAATAATCTAACATTTTTCCATCAATAATAACAAAAACACCTTTGAGAACTTGACCTAATATCTCTTTAATCTCTAGAAAACTATACAAAGGAAAGAAAAACACTTAAAAAAACACCAACATTTACAAACAACACAAGAAACTCAACCAGACACACAAACACACATGACACACAAGCACACACCTGTTAAGATGAAGAATCAAGACAGGTGGGAGTTTCCATATGTCTGCCTTCCTCACACAGTTCCTCTTCTTCTTACACTTGCTACAGGTGTACTCCAGATTGGTCTCCTTGTAGTAGTGGTGAAGCAGGTCCTGGAATGAGGCATGTTAGTGGCAAGGTGAACAGGAGAGGTTTTTGAGTGTGAAGGGAAAAGAAAGAATTTTGAGTGTGTGAGGGGAAAATTAGAGAAGTTTTGAGTGAGTGAGGGAAAAAGAGTTTAAAGTGAATGAGGGAAAAATAAGAGAAGTTTTGAGTGTGTGAGGGGAAAAGGATAATTTTGAGTGTAAGGGAAAAAAGACAAAAAGTTATGAGTGTGTGAGGAGAAAGCGAGAAATTTTTAGTGTGTGACAGAGAGAAGACGACAAGTTTTGAGTGCATAAAGGATTGAGAAGTTTGGATAGAGAAGTTTATCAAGTATGCAAAGAAAGCAAGAAAATTAAATAAACAAACACCCAAACCTCACCAAACACTCCAGAAACACACCAAAACAACGCAAAACAAGACCAAAACAAAAATATTACCCAAAACAACCCAAAGAACAAACCAAAACAAACCAAACTTACCCTTAACGAACACTTGCGATTATTAGGGAAGGAGAGAGAGAGGACCGAGAAGGGCTCAAAGGTGAGGGAAACATGTCCGCAGGTCCCACACTCAATGGTGGAGCGGTGGAGGCCGTGGAAGACAGCGGAGAGGATGGACTGATCTCTCTGCCTGAGCTCCTCCATCACCTTGTCGGCCGCCACATACTGAGGGACGTTCTCGTGGTTCTGTTCCTTCATTGGGAGACGCTTCCCTGTCACCTGTGTGGGAGAGGGACAGAGAGAGGTGAGTGGATGGGAGAGTGGTGGGAGTGTATAGAGTGTTTGTGAGAGGATTTCGTTCATTAAGAGAGAGAGAGGGAAGAAAGAAAGGAGGAGAGAGGGAGTGAGAGTGTGTGGCTAAGAATGTGTCGGAGTGTGTGGGAGTATATGGGAGAGTGTGGTGTGTGTTTGTGAGAGGAATTGGTTCAATGAGAGAGAGGGAAGAAAGAAAGGAGGGATGGGGGGAGGGAATGAGAGGAAGTGTGTGTGAGTGGGAGAGGGAGAGAGGGCATGAGAGTGTGGGAGAATGTGGCTTAGTGTGTGTGTGAGTGAGTGAGAGAGAGAGAGAGAGAGAGAGAGAGAGAGAGAGAGAGAGAGAGAGAGAGAGAGAGAGAGAGAGAGAGAGAGAGAGAGAGAGAGAGAGAGAGAGAGAGAGAGAGAGAGAGAGAGAGAGAGAGAGAGAGAAATAACCTCAAACACCATCAAACACCTTCAGATTACCTTATTTAGATCATCACTAAGCCAATCCATCAATTTTAACAGGAATTCGTGTGAGTCATGTTGGTCGTAGCCACAGAAGGGCCGGTGGTGGCGTCCCACAGCATTCTGCAAGAGATACAGACACATGAATTGGCCAGTGTTCTTAACCCCTTCAGTACTGGGATGCATTTTTACCATGAGTTTTTGGGTGTGACTACATGAGGTTATTGACATTAGGAAGAGTCTATGGAGTTTGGAAGATTAATGGCCAGAATCTTCACTATTTTAATCCTCATATAAGTATCTGGAGTCGTATAAAATCACCAAATACTACTACTACTACTACTACTACTACTACTATGACTGCAACTACAACAACTGCTATTATTGCTACTACTACTACTACTACTACTACTACTACTACTACTACAACTATTACAACTACTACTACCCAATCTTTCCTTACTTTCCATATCTTTCTACCCTTATCTAACAAGAAACTAACAACAACAACCACCACCACCACTACCACCACCACAATTCTACAACCACACCTCACCAAAAACACCACAAACACCAATCTAACCCAACCCAACCCAACCTAACACAACCCACCTTGAGGTCCCACATAGCAATAGAGCGGTACTGTCCCGACCACAGCGCCCTCACCACAGCCCCCACCTCCTCTGCCACGTCCCCATCCGTCGCACTGTTGGGGTTGATGTCATTGCTGCGGAGAGAAAGACAGGGAGAGTGAGAGGGAGGGAGGGATGGAGGGGAAGGGGGAAAGGGGAAGGGGAGGAAAGGAGAGGAGAGAAGAAAAGAAAAAAAAAGAAAAACAAAGTAACAAAATAAAGAGGAAAAGCATAAAGGATTAATTAACAAAGAGAGAAAGAGAGAGAGAGAGAGAATGTTAGTTTTGTTGCAGGTTAGAAAAATTCATTATAAATTCTAGTTAAGGCATTTGGTAGTAATTAATGGCCTGAGCAGTTAAATCATAAGGCAAAGTTTATATGATTAAATGCGTCACCAGGAGAAATTAAAAGACCAGGTAGACATTCTTACCTGAAAATCAATACACAAATCAAATCATAAATAAATAAATAAACATAAATAAAGGACAGAAATTGGTAAGTTTTATAGAGAGAACTGAAGAGAACAGACAACTCGCAGAGGAGGAGAAAAAAGACAAGGAAGAAAGAGAAGGAGAAGAAAATGGAAATACAAAAAGGAACAGGAAAAGGAGGAGGAAGAGGCAGAAGAGGAGGATTACAAAGGAAGAACAAACAGGAGGAAGAGGAGGAGGAGGCAGAGGAGGAGGAGGAGGAGGAGGAGGAGGAGGAAGAAGGAGGAGAAGGAGAAGGAGAAGGAGAAGAAGGAGGAGAAGGAGAAGGAGAAGGAGAAGGAGGAGAAGGAGAAGAAGAAAAGGAGGAGAACTGGCATGTGTGTGTGTGTGTGTGTGTGTGTGTGTGTGTGTGTGTGTGTGTGTGTGTGTGTGTGTGTGTGTGTGTGTGTGTGTGTGTGTGTGTATTTACCTAGTTGTAGTTTTACAGAGCCTGGGCTTTATGCTCGTGTGGCCCCATCTCCATATCTACACTTATCCAATCTTACTTTAAAAGTATGCACACTCGTTGCAGACACTACTTCTTCATTTAACTGTTCCACGTCTCAATACATCTCTGCGGGAAACTATATTTTTTAATATCTCTCAGACATCTTCCTTTTCTCAGCTTTTTACTATGCAATCTTGTGCTTCGGATGTCATATTCTTCTCTCAGGATCAGTTTCTCATTATTCACTTGATCCATTCCGTTGATCAATTTATAAACTTGTATCAGGTCTCCTCTCTCCCTTCTTTGTTCCAGGGTTGGTAGATCCATAGCCTTTAGTCTCTCCTCATATGTGTGTGTGTGTGTGTGTGTAGGGCAGTAGTTACCTGTAAGTGTCGTCGAGGAAGTACTTAACGAAGAGCTTGGTGTTGTTGAGGCACTGCACAATGGAATTCATGTAGCAGGTGTTGCCAAGGTTCTTCAGCCCTGTCTTGGCAGCCGGCTGGAAGATTAGGTTAGGTTAGGTTTGTGCTGGTAGTGTGTGTGTGTGTGTGTGTGTGTGTGTGTGTGTGTGTGTGTGTGTGTGTGTGTGTGTGTGTGTGTGTGTGTGTGTGTGTGTGTGTTTGGGAGTATTTTACCTGTTTTAATTTTGTTTTATTTGGATACAAACTAACATACACACACACACACACACACACACACACACACACACACACACACACACACACACACACACACACACACACACCACAACACATTAGACAAACAAGATCAACAAAACAAACAAAACAAAAAAAACAAGAACACAAACTCCATCTCAGCAAACCATTTTTTTTTTTCTTTCCTAATCAAAATTTTGCTGCCGTAAATAAATAAATAAATAAATAAATAATACAAACAGCAAAACAGCAGACTCACATCGGTGCCTTGGCTGGGCTGCTGCACCGGTTGGCCGCAGTAAAACCCTGTACAGCTGCGGCCCCAAGTCATTGTTGTTGTTGTTGTTGTTGTTGTTGTTGTTGTTTATCGTTAAGTCTTTCTCTCATTCTCTCATATTTAGCTTTTTCTAAATTTTCGTTGTTTTTTTTTTGTCACCTTTTCATTCTGATGGTATATTGTTATTGTTGTTGTTGTTGTTGTTGTTGTTGTTGTTTATTTAGTCTTTCTTTCTTTCATATTTGATCATTTTTCTATTTCTTTTATCACTTTTTTTATCGTTATTTTCTCATTTCACTTTCGTTTTTTACCTTTATTTTATTTACATTTTCTTATTCACTTTTTGCTGTCTTCTCATTTCACTGGCTTTATTTTCTTTATCTTCTTCTTTTACTTATTACTTGATTTACTTATTTATTTATCTATCTATATATCTATTTTGGTTAGTTTGAATCAGTGACTTTTTGAATTTCCATATATTATTTCTCTTTCACTTATATTTTTTCTCTTACCTTATGATTTCTCTCATTTATTTATTCATTTCTCTCGTTTTTGACAATTTTCTCCTTTGTCAGTTTGCATTAATGGGTGTTCTTGTCAATTTCACACACTATTTCTCTTTTCCTTCATCTTTTCCTTGCATCTTTTTCCTTCAAGTTATTTCTTCTCATCAAATTACCACAGAAATATTACAGTTTGATTAATTTCCAGCAGTATTTCCATTTCTCTTTTTCCTCATTTCTCCTTCAATTTATCCAGTTTTTTTCTCTCTCTCTCTTTGTTGTATTTCTTTATTGGTTAAGTTACTTTCACCTACAAATAACCACAAAAATATTACAGTTTGATTTATTCCCAGCTTTATTTTTCTTCCTCTTTCCTTCATTTATCCTTCAACTTTATCCTCAGTCCTCTCTCTCTCTCTCTCTCTCTCTCTCTCTCTCTCTCTTTCCTTATTTTTTCCCATTTTATCAACAAATTGCCAGAGAAATATTACTTAGATTAAATTCCTTTCCTTAATCTTCACCTCACCATCTCAATTTATCCACAATTTTCTCTCTCATCTTTACAACAATTTGCTGTCTCTATAGTGACTCAGAAAGCCTCAGGTGTGTTCGTTAATTGGCACAGTTCCCGCAGGTGTGTGTAGGCGAAGGGTCACAGTATTATACACACCTCCAACTAGCAGATGTGGTGGTGGTGGGTGGTGGTGGTTGTTTCAGTGTGTGTGTGTGTGTGTGTGTGTGTGTTTAGTTTTGTTTTATCTGTTTATCTATTTGTTTTCTATTTTTTTTTTGTTTTCTTTGCTTTTTATTCTCTCTCTCTCTCTCTCTCTCTCTCTCTCTCTCTCTCTCTCTCTCTCTCTCACCACACCACAAAAATTCCGTCTCTCTCACCACAACACCACAAAAATTCCAGCTCTCTCTCACCACAACACCACAAAAATTCCGTCTCTCTAACCACAACACCACAAAAATTCCGTCTCTCTCACCACAACACCACAAAAATTCCGTCCGTCTCACCACAACACCACAAAAATTCCGTCTCTCTCACCACAACACCACAAAAATTCCGTCCATCTCATCACAACACCACAAAAATTCCGTCCATCTCTCACCACAACACCACAAAAATTCCGTCCATCTCTCACCACAACACCACAAAAATTCCGTCTCTCTCACCACAACACCACAAAAATTCCGTCTCTCTCACCACAACACCACAAAAATTCCGTCTCTCTCACCACAACACCACAAAAATTCCGTCCGTCTCACCACAACACCACAAAAATTCCGTCTCTCTCACCACAACACCACAAAAATTCCGTCCATCTCTCACCACAACACCACAAAAATTCCGTCCATCTCTCACCACAACACCACAAAAATTCCGTCCATCTCTCACCACAACACCACAAAAATTCCGTCTCTCTCACCACAACACCACAAAAATTCCGTCTCTCTCACCACAACACCACAATTTTCTTTCTTCCTTTCTTTTTTTTCTATTTTTCTTTTTATTCTTTTTTTTATCTTCATATTTTTCTTCTCTCCCTTCCATTTTCTTTCTTTTTCCTTTCATTTCTTCCTTCATTTCTTTCTTTTATTCACTTCCTTCCTTTTTCTCACTTTAATTCCTTCCTTTCTTCCTTCCTTCTTGTCAGTAAGCTTGTCTGACCCTGACTGTCTCTCTCTCTCTCTCTCTCTCTCTCTCTCTCTCTCTCTCTCTCTCTCTCTCTCTCATCCCTTGTACAGCTTATACTTTATGTAATGTCAGCACCACCCTCTCTCTCTCTCTCTCTCTCTCTCTCTCTCTCTCTCTCTCTCTCTCACAAGGGGAACAAAAATAAAAAGCAAAGTTAGCAGCTCTACAAATAGTTTCTGAGAGAGAGAGAGAGAGAGAGAGAGAGAGAGAGAGAGAGACCATATAAAATACACCCACAATATATGTATGGTGCTCTCTCTCTCTCTCTCTCTCTCTCTCTCTCTCTCTCTCTCTCTCTCTCTCTCTCTCTCTCTCTCTCT
>NC_059258.1:3232570-3252570 GCF_017591435.1 Portunus trituberculatus
TAGGTCAAGTTAAGACAGTGCATAGAGAGTTAAAAAGTGATAGTGGGGGGAATAGTTACATAGTTTAAAGATTATATAGAGACTTAAATAGTGTTAGTGGGGATCAGTTACATAATTTAAGGAGTGTTAGTGGTATAGTTACATAGTTAAAGATTACATAGAGTTAGAGATAATATACAAATAGTTAGAGGGAAGAGAGAAGGTGTTAGAGGGAATAGTTACATAGTTAAAGATTACATAGAGAGTTAGAGAGTATTAGTGGGGAGAATTACATAGTTAGAGATTACATAGGAGTCAGATTATATACAACTAGTTAAAGGGAAGAGAGGTGTTAGAGGGGAGACTTACATAGCTAGAGATTATATAGAAAGTTCAAGATTACATATACAAATAGTTAAAGATTATTTTTTCTCCAGATTTGTCTATGATGGTTTTGTTTTGGGTTCAGCACCTCAATGGGTCTTTTCTTTATTGTTTTTGTTGTTTTTGTTGCTTTTGTCACTGCCCTTCCTACATAATAAGTAAAGAAATAGGTGAAGGTAAATAAAAAAAAATAAATAAACTGAAAAAAAAATCTATATATGGTTTTTTTTGGGGTGTGATTTCAACTTGGTCTAAATAATTGTTTTGATATATTTTTTCTACAAATATACAAAAAAAAAAAACAAACAGAAAAAAATGTATGTAGAGTTTAACCTGACATCTCTAGTCCCTTGTTAATGGCTAGAGTCTTCACTAATTCAATCCCAACATGAGTTTCAGAAGCTGTATAAAAATCACCAAATAGTAACCAAAATAAATAAAATAAAATAAAAAAACGCCTCATGCTACTGAAGACATAAACCTAACCTAATTTAACCTAACCTAACCCAACCCAACCTACCCCAACCTACCATCTCTAGTCCCTTGTTCTCCAGCTTGTGTATCTCCTCCCTCAGCCTGTCCTCCGTGGCTTGCAGTATGGCGCGGCTCATCTCGTCCTTGGTGGTCTCTCTCTGGCTGCTGGTCGCCTCCATCTCCTCCATCTTCTTCATTGCGTCCTAGAGTGATAGAAGGTTTTAGTGAAGTGTGCCCTTATTGTTTTCCTATTTCTTTTGTTTTTTTTTAAGCACTATTAGTTTTTCATGGAATTAAGGAACACAGAAACACAAGCAAAACACAGAAACACACACTAACCTCAAAAAAACACAAAAATTGATACACACACACACACAAACACACATACAAAAACAAACACACAAAAACCAGAAACAAAACACATACGGAAAAAAACAAACAAAACATGCAAACACCCAAAAACTCAAAACACTGAACTTACTCTTCAAACACACACACAAACATACAAACACAAATACACACACACACAAAAATACGGAAAGAAAAACACCACAAACAAGACACACACACCCAAAAGACAAAACTTGAAACTCACACAAAAACACACACACACACATATACACAAAAACCAGAAAGAAAACACACACAAACACACAAATACACACAAACAAGACACCAAACTTCACCTCTTCAACGCACACATGGAAACACAAAAATACAAACACACACACACACAAAAAAAACACAAAACCAGAAAACACACAAACACCCAAAACAACCCCACCAAACTTCACCTCCTCAAACACACAAACACAAAAACACAAGACACACAAACACACCAAAAAAACCCACCAAACTTCACCTCGACAAACACACAAACACAAAAACACAAACAAAACACACAAACACCAAAAAAACCCACCAAACGTTACCTCTTCAATCTGCAGCGACTCCTCTAGTAACTTTTGCTCCTCTTCTAAATCCTTCTTATTTGCTGCCAAGCTCGCCAACAAATCTTTCGGCTTCAGGGACCGACTTGGGACAAAAGGAGACACATTATCGACTTTCTCTGGCAATGCACTCCCTCCCATGGCTCTCCTCTGCTCTAGTGCTATGTTGCTCTCCTTACTCTCCCAGGTATTGACATTTGACCCCAAGGAAGGCTTAACTGTGCTGTCCTCAGTTGGCGGAAAGATATTGTTTGCCAGCGTGTTGTTATTTCGCGAGTCCATAATTTCTTTCTCCAGGACTTTTGGTTTTAAGGTTCGGATGACTTGTGGGACGTTTGGAGTGTTTGGTGTGGTGTGTGTTAGGTCCGGGTAGTGTGTGGTGGTGGTGGTGGTGTTGTTGGGTGTGGCTGGCGGTGATGGCGTAACTAAAAACGCGTCATCTAAGCTTGGGTACTCAAAGTTTACTGAAATAGAGAGAGATGGTGTTAGTTTTCAAGAGAGAGAGAGAGAGAGAGAGAGAGAGAGAGAGAGAGAGAGAGAGAGAGAGAGAGAGAGAGAGAAAAGATATGATTAAAAAATCAAGTTTATTATACAAGAAAATGATATGATTAAAAAAATAAATAAATTATACACACACACACACACAAAACAATACAAAAACACACACATACACACAAACACCCCAACACACACACAAACACTCACAAGCAACATTCTTATCCTTCTTAGAATCCGAGATGGGGGCGCTGGGATGGACAACTCTTGCGTTTGTGGACAGCATTGGGTACATGAGACACCACAGCTCATATCCTCCCTGCAGCAGCTTGGGGGAACCTTTGTACTGCTTTCCGGGGTCCCACTGAAGGAAGAGGAGGTGGTGGTGGTGGTTAGACTGTGTATTGGTGGGTGTTGAAAGGTGTAGTGCTTGTTTTTCTTAGTTTTTTTGTCTAGTTTTGGTTTGATTTGGTTAGGTTGGTTGGTGTGTGTGTACATTTAGTGTTGTTTTCTTAGTAGTAGTGGTAGTAGAAGTAGTAGTAGTAGTAGTAGTAGTAGTAGTAGTAGTAGTAGTAGTAGTAGTAGTAGTAGTAGTATATTAGGTTAGGTTAGGACTTCCCATCACCAAACACACACAAAAAAAAATATATATAACAAAACACAAACAACAACAATTCTCCATCACCACCAGCACCACCAGCACCACCTTACCTTCAGCATGGCATCACTCAGCACCTGCAGCGGCGGGGGCAGTGGGAGGTGTTCGCTGCGCCAGTCCACCAGCACCAGGAACTCAGCATTTTGTCTCTGCAGTACCCACAGCGTCTGGTCCGCCTCTGACAACTCACTGCTGATCTTGCCCGCTGTCAGACTGTGGGATTGTGGGTAAAGATCGGTGGAACTTAATACATTGTGGCCTTGAGAGTCTGTGGAATTGTGGGTACAGATTGATTAACTTTATGTACTGTGGTTTACTCTGTGGGATTGTGGGTAAAGATCGGTGGAACTTGATACATTGTGGCCTTAAAAGTCTGTGGGATTGTGGGTAGAAATTAATATAACTTTATGTATTGGCGTTTTAGCATTCATTCTGGTTACTATTTAGCAATTTTATCCACTTTTGTACTGGGACACATTTTTGCCTTGAGTGTTGAGGTGAGATTAGATGATTATTGACATTAGGAAGGATCAATGGCTAGAGTCTTCACTAATTTAACCATCACACACGTTTCTGAAGCTGTATAAAATCAACAAACAGTAAGCAGAGTGAATATGGAAACATGTCCTGGTACTGAAGGGATTATGCAGCTTCAGAAATTTAAGTGGGGATTAAAATAGTGAAGATTATGGTCACTAATCTTCTGACCTCCATAGACCCTTCCTAATGTCAATAAAATCATCTTATCACACCCAAAAACTCATGGTAAAAATGCGTCCCAGTACTAAAAGGGTTTAAGAGTCTGTGGGATTGTGGGTAAGCTGACTTAACCAAATTAATCTAACAAAACAAAACAAAAACTCAGAATGTAGAAACCAAATAGAAAAAAAAAAGGAAGACATGAGAAGGAAAACAGAAGGAGAAATGAAAAAGGGAAATAATGTAAAAGGAAACAGAGAAGGTAAAAAAAGAGAGAAAAATAATAACAACTACATCTACTTTCTCTTACCTCAAACACACCACAACACACCACCACAACACACCATCTCCACAAAATCACCACAACACACCACCACAAAACTCCCACAACACCACATTACACCACCAAAACACACTACAGCACCACAACACACTACCACAAACCACCACCACACCACACCACCACAAAATCACCAGAAAATCCACAACCAAACACATACACACACTACACTACCACACCACAACACACACACCACCACCACCACATCACAACACCAACACCACACCACCACAGCACTTCACCCAGGCTTGAGAATCTCCTCTGGAACATTGATGACATTGGCGAGGGTCATGTGAGAGTCCTGGTAGTCTGCCCTGGGCCTGGCATCGAGGACCAGATAAGTGGAACACCTCTCTTTCATGATGGAGTACAGTTTCTGGCAGCTGATGCACCTCTCATCATCCACAACACCTACGGAACAATGAATGGTGAGGTGGATGGATAAAAGGATAGAATAAGTGGATAATTTTGTCTTTTGGTTTTGTTTATTTTTTGGTTGTTGTTTTTGTTGTCCAGAGAATGGTAGGAAAATTAGGAGGAAGCAGAAAAAGGGCAAAAAAAAAGTAGTAACCAGAGACGGGCAATAAAATGTAGGAGGAACCAGAGGAGGGCAAGAAAAAGTAGGAGGAAGCAGAAAAGGGCAAAAAATGAACAAGAACCCACAAAAATCTCACAGAACCCACAAGAGAACCTAACCTAACTTAACCAAACCCTCAAAAACCCACAAAAAAAACAATAAAATCTCACAAGAACTGCAGAATCAAAAGAACCTAACAACAACCTTAAACCATCCCAAAACAAACAAAAAACACAGAACCTCAAAAAAATTAACCTAACCAAACCCCACAGACACACAAAACACTACAAAACCTCACAAAAACCCCCAAAAAATGCTATAGAATTTTCACAGAACCTAACTTAACCTGATCTAACTTAATCTGACCTGACTTGACCCAACTCACCATTTGCCACAGGAGGGAGAGGAGACAGACCACTTTTCGTTGAACCCTTGCCATTCACACTCTTCTTAGTTTCTCTCTCCCTCTCTCTTTCTTTCTCCTCTCCCTCTCCTTCTCCTCCTGCATCTTCTCGGCACGCGTCGCTCCGCTGACAAAGTCGTATCTGCGCAAACAAACACACATACGCACAAATGAATATGATTTGTGTGGTTGTATTGATTGAGTTGTTTGTTGTCTACATGTAAACAAATGCAAAAACACACAGACAGACATACACACACACACACACACACACACACACACACACACACACACACACACACACACACACACTGTTACTATATATATTTGTTTTTTTTTTTTCCCTTAATTAATCTACTTTTATTTACTTATTTACTTTTTTGCTTCTTTTGTGCCTGTGTGTGTGTGTGTGTGTGTGTGTGTGTGTGTGTGTGTGTGTGTGTGTGTGTGTGTGTGTGTGTGTGTGTGTGGCTGACCTGCGTTCGAGACTCTTGGTGATCTCCTCAGCCCTCTCGATGACCTTCCTGGTGGTGCGTGGATCCAGCAAGCCATCGTAGTACTTCCTGTTGTTATGGTACTCACTGTGCTTCTGTATTTTCTGCGGACGGTAAACAAAACACACACTTTGAGGTACACAGGTCTTTTTCTATGTTAAGTTTACAGAGACAGACCTAACTGGCACACTGTCATTGCCCACACGATGGCCACGCGAACCACATGATAGAGATGAGATGCTACTTGAAGGGGCCGCCGTGGTACAGTGGAACCATGTGTGCTTTGGGGTCCGAGGGGTCTTCAAGCACACGGGTTCGAATCCTGTCCACGGTCTGAGTGTAGGTTGGGCTTCCTCACTCGGGGCAATGGTTTCCTAGCGGGTGGGCTTTGAGATATGAGGTACCACAAAAAGTATCCCCTTTAGCCCATAAGTTCCCATGAAAAGCCCACATGATATTAAAAAACAATAATAAATAAATAAATAAATAAATAAATAAATAAATATACATAATAAATAAATGAAAGGCACATCAATAACAGTATGACATCCAGTGGCAACAGACAACCACATGACCACAACTGACCAAACTACAAAATGCTACCCGACGAACACAAGTGTGACATTGCCGTTTTTTTTTTCCTGAATTGACACCTGTATATAAATTGTGACCCCATACCTGACAGCCACCATTTCACAGCAGCATCCAGTGATGGCACAGCTTCACATACCAATTAACAAGGCCCTTCACCACCCCTCCATAGACCCTTCCTAATGTCAATAAAATGGTCTAATGGTACACAAATCTCAAGGTAAAAATGTGTCCTAGTACTGAAGAGGTTAAAATAGTGAAGACTGTGGCCATTAATCTTGTGACCTCCATAGACCCTTCCTAATGTCAATAAAGTGGTCTAATCGTACACAAATCTCAAGGTACAAATGTGTCCCAGTACCGAAGGGGCTAAGATAGTGAAGACTGTGGCCATTAATCTTGTGACCTCCATAGACCCTTCCTAATGTCAAGAAAATGGTCTAATCGTACACAAAGCTCAAGGCATACATGTGTCCCAGTACCGAAGGGGTTAACCTAATTTAACTTACCCTAAACACACTAACATTTCTCACACTTCAAAATAAACAATACCATACCATCTTTACTGTTTAACTTTGCTCTCTCTCTCTCTCTCTCTCTCTCTCTCTCACCTTCACAACCTGGAAATACCGCATGTACATTAAATAGGCACGTTCTTCATCCCTCTTGGTGTCCGCCAACTGAGCTTCTTTCACCAACTTCTGGGCAGTCTTCACCAATCTGTGTGAGAGAGAGAGAGAGAGAGAGAGAGAGAGAGAGAGAGAGAGAGAGAGAGAGAGAGAGAGAGAGAGAGAGAGAGAGAGAGAGAGAGAGAGAGAGAGAGAGAATTATATACACAATTAATAGCTGGATTGAAAACGTATCCTTATTTTTCACTTGAGCTTACAAAAAAGGGAAAAAAATAGGACAAGAGGAAGAGGAAAGATAATAATGAAGAAAAATAAATAAATAAATAAATAAATAAATAAAAAAAATCAGAGAAAATCAGAAGAGATAAAAACAAAGAAAAAAAAAGGAAAACACTGAAGGAAAAGAAAGAAAAGATATTAAATAAAAAAATTAAAATAAATAAAAATAAATATAAATAATAAATGATAAACAAAATAATTGAATATAAAACTGAAGAAGAAAAGAATGAAAACTAAAATAATAAATAAATAAATAAAATGAACAAATAAAACATAGGAGAGAATAAATAAAGAAAGAAGGAAATAACAAAGAAAACAAGAGAGAGAGAGAGAGAGAGAGAGAGAGAGAGAGAGAGAGAGAGAGAGAGAGAGAGAGAGAGAGAGAGAGAGACCCCAGGCAACACTCACAGCTTAGGGGGTTTGTTAGGAATGTCATCCACCAGCTTATTCAATTCCGCTAAGCTTGTGGCCAGGTGGAGTTGCAACAGCTTCACCTCCCCCATCGTTCCGAGTCAAGCTGGGGAAAAAATTGGCGGTTAGGGTAATTTGAGGTCGTTTAGGGTATTTTAGGGTAATTTGGGAGGTTTTTCGGGGTATGGGGTAATTTTTAGCTTTGGGGTATATTTGTGTGTTTTAGGGGAAGATCTGAGGTAATTTTGAGTGTTTAGTGGTATGTTTCAATTATTTTTTTGTGTTTTGGGGTATATTTGTGTGTTTTTGGGAAGATCTGAGGTAATTTTGAGTGTTTTGTGATATGTTTGGGTATTTTTGCCCTAGATTTGGGGTAATTTTTTGTTTTGGGGTATATTTGTGTGTTTTTGGGGAGGATCTGAGGTAATTTGGGGCATTTTGTGATGTTTCAATTATTTTTTAGTGTTTTGTGGTATATTTGTATGTTTTGGGGGAAAATCTGAGGTAGACTTGGGACGCCACACACGTACGGCAGATTAAACATTTTTTTCTTAATTTCCCACAGACTGTACGAATTTAGCACCAATGAAACTTCTCGAAACATTAAATGAAAAAATAAGGATAATAAAAACCAGTAATGAATAAATAAAGAATGATGATTCACATTTATGAGAAAAAAAACCCAACAACATCCTATTCATTTCTTAGCCTTGCCAATTAGGTCACGTTAAGTCGAGTTAGGTTAGGTTAGACTAGGTTAAGTTAGGTCAGGTTAGGTTGGGTTGGGTTGATTAGGTTAAGTTAGGTTAGATTAAGGTTAGGTTAGTTTTAAATTGGGTTGGCTAGGATAGGATAGGATAGGATAGGATAGGATAGGTTAGGTTAGGTTAGGTTGAGTTGGGTTGGGTTAATCTAGGTTAAGTTAGGTTAGGTTGAGTTGAGTTGAGTTGGTTAGGTTAGGTTAAGATTGGGTTGGGTTGGGTTAGGTTAGGTTAGGTTAGGTTAGGTTAGGATTGGGTTAGGTTAGGTTAGGTTAGGTTTAGTTTGGTTAGGTTAGGTTAGGTTAAGATTGGGTCAGGTTAGGTTAAGTTAGGTCAGTCTTCCATCTTCCTCTTAATCTTCCAGGTAATTTCAGTGACCTAGAATAAAGAAAACGCGAAAACACACACCTTAAAACTAACAAGGTCAGGTTAGGTCAAGAATCTGGGTCATTTTAGCACTGTCATCCAACTAACACAGAAAAACACATACCTTGACCATTATCACGTGACCTTTGACCTAAACTGAAGAAAAAAGGTGACAACAACAAGAAAAAAACGAGAATGACAGAAATAAACAAAAATGTCACAAAAACACGAATATTTAAAGAAAGGAAAAAATAATTCTCAACACATTCGGTACTTTAACCATTACCACGAGACATTTGACATTAACTAAGAAAAAACAATAAAACAAGAAGAAACATGAGAAAACACAGAAATAAACACGAAAATGGACCAAAACACCCAAATATTTTGAGGGAAAGGAAAAAAAAAAACGTAAATTCTGAACATTTTAACCATTACCACGTGACCTTTGACCTGAACTAAAGAAAAATGGCAATAAAATAAGAAAATAAAAAGCAAAAACAAATAAATGAGAAAATACTACAAAAAAAACAAATATTTTAAGGAAAGAAAAAAAAGATAAATCGTACATATTTTAACATTAACTGAATCATAATAACGATGAAAAACAAGGAAAAACAGCAAAACATATGAACAAACACGAAAATGCCACAAAAACCACAAATATTTTCAGAAAAGAGACAAAAAAAATAAAGTCTCACTGTCCTCTTGAATTTTAAGTATCATTTCACTCACCTGACATAAAATAAAGAAAAAAAAACGACATATGACAAGAAAACACAAATAAACAGGATGATAAACAGAAAAAAACACGCAAAACCTGACAAGAATGAAGGAAGTGAATCGTTTTCCTCATTTTTCGTTCATATCCACCATTATTTTCAATCTCTGGCTTAATTTCACCCCTGGGAAGACTCACCTGGGCTCGGCGGCGGCAGGTGTGGGGCGGGGCGGCAGGTGTGGGGCGGGGCAGCGGGTGTGTAGCAGAGGGCCCCGTCACATGTCACTCTAATGGGCTTAGCGTGACGTCACTAAACACAACGCTTGCATTCCCTGACACACTCACCTCATAGAAAACGGAGGCTTTCTATGGGGTACTATGGGGTTTTTATATTTATTTTTTCTATTTTATTCATGTGTAAGAAGGGAAATTTGGTCAAGGGTAGTGTGAAAGACAAGAAAAGGCGCCATTTTGTTGTTAGTTCCAATAGATGTCTTGAAATCTTTCTCTTAGCTTGTATAGGAAGTTGGAAATATAGAAGCAGACAGGGGGGTTCCAGAGTGTGCCAGATTAAGTTATGAATTATTGAGAGTACTGGTTAACTTTTGCATTAGAGAGGTGGATAGAATAGTGATGAGAGAAAGAAGAAAGCCTTTTGTCATGTATCTAAATGGATGGAAATACAGAAGTAGGCAGAGAGTTCCAGTGTGCCAGAGAAAGTTATGAATGATTGAGAGTACTGGTTAACGCTTGCAATAGGGAGGTGGACAGAGTAGGGGTGAGAGGAAGAAAAGTCTTTTGTCATGTAAATAAATGAATGGAAATACAGAAAGAGGCAGGGAGTTCCAGAGTGTGCCAGAGAAAGAGATGAATGATTGAGAGTACTGGACAGAATAGGGATGAGAGGAGCAAGAAAACCTTTTGTCACGTATTTAAATGATATGTCATGCTTAACCCCTTCAGTATCATGACATGTTCTCATATTTTTCTTCTTACTATTTGGTTATTCTATACAGCTTCAGAGACATATGTGGGGGGAGGGTTGAAATATTGAAAGCTCTAGCCATTAATCATGGTAAGAATGCATCTCTGAACTGAAGGGGTTAAATAATGATGAGTTTGATGATTCATTCTAGATTCATTGCAAAAATAATAATCACACCATATTTAGGTACATCATAGAAGACCTGATGAGATGAAAAGCTTTTGATTCCACCTTATCTAACAAAACAGTGTGAGTGGAACCCCCCCAAACATGCAATGAGTACTCCATACAAGGACGGATAAGGTCCTTGTACAGAGTCAGTAGTTGGAGGGGCGAGAAAAACTGGCACAGACGCCACAGAACACCTAATTTCATAGAAGCTGTTTTAGCAAGAGATGAGAAGTTTCCAGTTAAGATTATGAGTAAAGGATAGACCGAGGATATTCAGTGTGGAAGAGGGAAACAGTTGAGTGTCATTGAAGAAGAGGGCATAGTTGTCTGAAAGGTTGTGGAGAGAGAGAGAGAGAGAGAGAGAGAGAGAGTGGAAGGTTGTGTTGAGTTTAAAGAGAGTTGGATGAATTGGGTTTTGAGGCATACCATGTTTAGCAATAAAATGACCACCTTTACCAAAAATGTGTTTACTAATTCAATATAATCTGTACAAAAAAGCCATTGTCAACCAAACAGGCGACAAGTTGGCAGTGTTTGGAGAAGATAAGGGCGAGGAGAGAGGAGAAAATAATAATAATAATAATAATAATAATAATAATAATAATAATAATAATAATAATAAATTGAAAAGCTGCATAACCCCAACATTCACAAATACCTCTTTTACATTTTTTTTTTTTTCACAATCTACATGAAATCCATCAAAATTTTCTTTTTCTCAAACACTATAGAAGTTTACCTCATTTTTTGTCTATTTCTTCAAACCATCACCAAATAGTGAAAATAGATATTGCATTTCTCTTGCATATTTATATAAAGTATGTGTGCGTGTGTATGTATGTACGTATGTATGTGTGTGTGTGTGTGTGTGTGTGTGTGTGTGTGTGTGTGTGTGTGTATACATCCAAAATATCTAGATGGTCAATGGTTCCCTTTCCTCTAACATAGATCACAGTGGTATAATACAGAAGAATACAGTAATAATGATACAATAATAAATAGGACTTATCATCTATCATAACTACAAAGACATGCCTCTCTCTCTCTCTCTCTCTCTCTCTCTCTCTCTTTCTCAAAATATCATTACAAACATTTACCCCAAAATTGATCCAAAAAACACAAATTATTGCTGGGATAACATATTGGAGTGCTCTCTCTCTCTCTCTCTCTCTCTCTCTCTCTCTCTCTCTCTCTCTCTCTCTCTCTCTCTCTCTCTCAGTATTTTCCTCTATCTTTCCATGTCAAGATAGTAAACTGATTTGAGATAATACTGTGTTTGGTTGGAAGGAAGGAAGGAAGGAAGGAAGGAAGGAAGGAAGGAAGGAAGGAAGGAAGGAAGGAAGGAAGGAAGGAAGGAAGGAAGGACAGATAGATAGATAGATAGAAAGAAGGAAATAGGAAAAAGAAAGCAGGATAAAAATATGAAGAAGAAATTGAACAACAGGAAGGAAGGAAGAAAGGAAAGAAGAAAAATATGGAAAAGAAATAGAACATGAAAAAAGGAAAGACAAGACAGAAAGTAAGGAAATAAAAAAGGAAAATATAAAGCAGTGAAAAGTTTGAAAAGGCAAGAAAAAGATGAAAACAATGGAAAGAGCAAAAACAAAAAGGAAAAAAAAAGGAAAAGTTATAAAAAGGAGAGAAAAAAGATGAGAACAGTGAGAAGAACAAAAAAGAAAAGAAAAAAACATGAACAGAAAATAAAAGAAGAAACAAAGAAGGAAATAAAATAAAAAAAACAAAGAATGAAAAGAGAAATATGAATTTATTTCCTTCCTTATGAAAAAAAAAAGAATAGAAAACAAAAACTATTTACAAACAGAATCTAGGAAGAACGATATCATTCTCTCTCTCTCTCTCTCTCTCTCTCTCTCTCTCTCTCTCTCTCTCTCTCTCTCTCGTGTAAAAAATATAATTACACACAAAAAGACTTGTATTAATTTTTCTTTGCATATTTTCACTTATTAATGTGTGTGTGTGTGTGTGTGTGTGTGTGTGTGTGTGTGTGTGTGTGTGTGTGTGTGTGTGTGTGTGTGTGTGTGTGTGTGTGTGTTGAATGGGTCACAAACACATACAAAACTATTCCAATGGTTATACAGGACATGCAAAAATTTGTCTTAAGTCACCGAGACACAAGATCGCGTTTTCTTCTTTGTTATTTATACTTTTAATACACTCTCTCTCTCTCTCTCTCTCTCTCTCTCTGACAATTTTTTTTCTTGCTTTTCACACACACTCATATCTCTCTCTCTCTCTCTCTCTCTCTCTCTCTCTCTCTCTCTGGTCCACAAAACATAAACATATACTGATCTATGGAAGACAAACACATAAATTAAAAAAATATTCCATTATTCTCTACTACATTCGTCTCTCACATTACTACTCTTATTATTATTATTTATTATTACTTATTGTTATTATTATTATTATGGCTATGCATTAACACCGATATTTGTTTGTTTGTTTGTTTGTAGACACAGTTCAAAATATTATCTTTTTTTTTTCTTCATTGCACTTTCTTTATCACAATTTTTTTTCTTTTGTTTTGTTCTTTTATTTAATGTTATTTTCTTCCTCTCTTCCTTTTCTTTTCTTTTTTTCTTCTTCTCATTGTTTCATTCTTAAGAAAAATATCTTCACTGTATCTGTTTTTTGTTTTCCTTGATCAGAAAAATACATCAGTTTTCTTTTCTTTTTCCTTTTGTTGTCATTTGTATTCATCATCAAATACAACCACTACATTTTTCTATCATTTATCTCTCTCTTACTAGAAAACATCATAACTTTCTATTCCTCCTCTTGTTCCAGTAATTTTTCTTTCCTATTTACACACAAGAGTACACCAAACTCTTTATTTTTTCCCATATACTTTCATCTACCCTAAAAAAATAACATAAATTCTATTCCTTCTATTTCTTACTCAACATTTCCTTCACATCATAAACATTTCTGCTCCTTAAACTTCCCTTCCTTCCTTCCTTCCTTCTTTCCTTCATGCTTCCCCTTATAATACTAAAATCCTTCTTTCTTCTATACATTTGTGCTTCAATGTATCAATATATACAAATCATACATGAATTCACACACACAAACACACACAGACACACATACACTTAAAATATGCATGTGGTCTGTGTCTGTGTGTGTGTGTGTGTGTGTGTGTGTGTGTGTGTGTGTGTGTGTGTGTACCTTTAATTTGTGTCCATTCAGGTATTCTCTCTCACACCTGTTCTGAAGCACTGTGGAAGAAACGAAGGGTTTTAGTTGTGGTATATCTATTAAGGGATAAAATAAATAATTAAATAAATCTAGATAAAAATAATGGTTTGTAAGAAAAGATATGTTCATAGTATATTCTCTCTCTCTCTCTCTCTCTCTCTCTCTCTCTCTCTCTCTCTCTCTCACCTCGCCTCACAGGTTAGAACTGCTGGTGCTGCTGAAGGAGTCCAGGTGTTCCCTCTGCCTGTTCTTCTTGCCAATGGGTGAAGTCTTCTTGCCACTCTTCAACAGAATGCGTTCCTCCATCTGCTTCACTGCTCCGTCCAGCTCAGACTGACACAAAACAAGGGCATTTAGTACTCTGTGTGTGTGTGTGTGTGTGTGTGTGTGTGTGTGTGTGTGTGTGTGTGTGTGTGTGTGTGTGTGTGTGTGTGTGTGTGTGTGTGTGTGTGTGTGTGTGTGTGCCTAGTTGTGATATATGGGATAAAAACACATACTTAGGCTTGTATCTGTGTGTGTGTGTGTGTGTGTGTGTGTGTGTGTGTGTGTGTGTGTGTGTGTGTGTGTGTGTGTGTGTGTGTGTGTGTGTGTGTGTGTGTGTGTGTGTGTGTGTGTGTGTGTGTGTGTGTGTGTGTGTGTGTGTGTGTGTGTGTGTGTGTGCTCCACCTCCACTATTTCAAAAAGGCTTTATTTAAATTTACACAAGTTTTTAAGGTGTTTTACAGTTCTAGAGGCAGAGTTACAAGATTTCTACACTATCAACTGGAGAAACACTCTTGAAAACCCCATTAATCATCTCTGTGGCCTTGGAAAATAGTCGTGATGAAAGAACAGCATTTTTAAGAGCATTTTATGGTTCTAGAGGCAGATTGACAAGATTTCTACATTAATAACTGAAAAACACTCTTGAAAACTTGGCTAATCATCTCTGTGGCCTTGGGAAAGTTGTGGTGAGAGAGCAAAGTGTTTCTGTCTACAGGCCCAACACTCACCAAGCTATAAGTGTACATCAGCTTGCAGTATTCTAAATGGTCCGGGTTCTTGTTGAGAAAGGTAAGGGCGTGTTCTAAGCAATACACCGCCTCCTCCTGCGAGTTTGTCACCTGTGGAAGATTAAAATAGACAGTTAGTTGTTGTCATAAGGGAAATAAGGGTGGTGGGTGTAGCGTTGGTGAAATTAATGCTTTTTGGGTGCTTTTACACACGAATATACATATAAAAAAAAAGGAAAACGGGGAAAAAAAGGAGGGGGAAAGCACAGTGCAGGACAGTGGCAAAAAAAAAAAAAAAGAAAGAAAGAAAGAAAAAAAAGAAAAAAAATATACATACAAAAAATAAATAAAAATAAATAAATTGAAATAAATAAATAAATAAATAAATAAGTAAATAAATTAATTCATTATTTAATAAAAAGAAAGAAAGGCAGGAAAAAAAGAAATGTAAGGAAGAAAATAAGGAAAAAAAGAAAAGTGTAAGGAAGAATAAAGTAAGGAATGAAAAAAAGTGTAAGGAAGAAAAAAAAAAGAAAAAAGGAAGAAAAAAGAAAAGTGCAAGGAAGAAAAAAGGAAGAAAAAGAAAAAAGTGTAAAGAAGAAAAAGAAAAGATAAAAAAGAAAAGTGTAAGGAAGAAAAAAAAAAAAAAAGAAAAGAAAAACGTGGTTGTGGGCCAAGTGTAGCGAGGGACAGAATGTGGAGGGGCGTACCAGAGCAACATAGAGGTTTTGACGGCACATTTCGCACATGTTCTCCTCCTCGTCCTCAATGAAACGGCTCTTCTTCTTGCGGTGAGAGTCGGGTGTGGACAGACGCTCACTGGCCTCCAAACCTGAGAGAGATCACCGAGTCAACAAGTCATCAATCCTCACCAATAACGAATTAACCTAATCACATGCAAATACATACCCTTCACACAAACACACACACAAACAGATCACCAAGTCACCAATCCTCACCAGTAAGTCACTAACCTAACCTAACCACACACACATACACAAGAAAATAAATAAATAAATAAAAATAAATAAATACAGTGGTATCTCGACATATGAATTTGATTTGTTCCGTGACGATCATTGTATATAAAAAAAAATTGTATATCATATCAATTTTTCCCATAGAAATTAATGGAAATAGAATTAATTCGTTCTTGTGATACGAGAGAGAGAGAGAGAGAGAGAGAGAGAGAGAGAGAGAGAGAGAGAGAGAGAGAGAGAGAGAGAGAGAGAGAGAGAGAGAGAGAGGATACAAGGGGTCCATTTTCTATCGCTCTAGCCAAGGCCGTTGAACCCGATCGAACGCAAGGCCACGTAAACCGATGATACTACCTCATTCAAGCTGTGATATTTTGGTAACCATGACATCTAGAGACTTCTGGTTTGCTGCATTGCAAAGAGGAAGAGTTGCTTGTGGGTAGAACACCATTTGTGCTCACTCACTTATTGAATTTCTAAGTTTAATCAGTATGTGAATACAGGCTATTTTGTGTGTTTCTCGCCAAACTTTTACTTTTGGAACCCATTGAATTCACAAAACTTAAGAAAAAATACACACTGCCAAGGAGCACAGACACATACATGCACAAAGGATGAACAACGATACACAATGCGGACTGAATGTTCAGGTGGAAGCGGGTAGCCGAGCAATATGAATAGCCATCGGTAGACCTACTGATGGCTATTCATATCTTTAAAATATCTTCGTATTTCAAGGCGTAAATTAAAATTGTATATTGGGGCATTCGTATCTCGAGGTATTATTGTAAATAAATAAATAAACAAAACATAAAAATATATTCATCCTCGGCACACATACACACAAACATAACACCAAGTCACCAAGTCTCACCAATCTTCAACAATAAGCAACCTAACCTAGCATTACATATTTAGAAAACACACATACACACACATTCATAAAAAAGAAAACACACACACACACACAAATCACCAAGCCACTAAGTCACCAAGAACTAACGATACATAAAAAAAACACAAACATGAAAAAAAAAACAATAAATAAATAAATCTTCACACAAACACAAACAAGTCACCAAGCTACCAAGTCACCAATCCTCACCAATCTGCGCCAGCCGTGCCCTGAGGTCCTTCTCGCGCTGCACCACCTGAAGCACCAGTTCCCGGGCACGCAGCAGACCATCCAGAGTGCTGCGGGGGTCAGTCACCACGGAGAGCACCAGCCGCTCCAGTGAAAACATAGACGGCTCACAGCAGTCACGCAGCGCCTTGAAAGTCTGTGGTGGTGGTGGTGGTGGTGGTGGTGGTGGTGGTGGTGGTGGTGGTGGTGGTGGTGGTGGTGGTGGTGGAATGGAAAATTGCAAGAAAGAGGAGCAGGAAGAGTAGGAAGATTAGAGGTAGGAAGGGGAAGGAGATAAAGAAGAGGAAGAGGAAGAGGAAGAGGAAGAGAAAGGAAGAAGAAGAAGGAGGAGGAGTAGGAAGATGATTTGGAAGAGTAAGAAAAGATGGAGGAAGAGGAGGAGGATGAATAAGATTAGAAATAAAAGTGACGAAAAGAAAAGAACAAGAAGAAGATTAGAAGTAAGAAGAGGTGGAAGAGAAGGAATAGGAAGAGAGGAGAAAGAAGAATAGGAAGAAGAAGAGGAGGAAGAGGAGGAAGAGGAGGAGGAGGAGGAGGAGGAGGAGGAGGAGGAGGAGGAGGAGGAGGAGGAGGAGGAGGAGGAGGAGGAGGAGTAGGAGTAAGAAGAACAGTAGTAGAAAGAAAAGCAGAAAAAATCCATTAGCTTTCATTGTCATTTTTTTTTCTTTTTAGTTTCAATATCTTAATTTCTAATCTTATACATTAAATTCTGTGACTATTAAAACCCTTGCTCTCTGTCACCATCTTCTAAAATGCTCTTAACCCCTTCAGCACCATGACACATTTCCATATTCATTCTGGTGACTATTTGGTGATTTTATACAGCTTCAGAAACTTATGTAGGGGGTTGAAATAGTGAAGACTCTGGCCATTAATCTTCTGACCTCCATAGACCCTTCCTAATGTCAATAAAATCATCTAACAGTACACAAAACTCAAGGTAAAAATGTGTCAAAGTACCGAAGGAATTAATATACACCAGCATAACTCTCTCTCTCTATCAATTTTTCTATCTACAACTCATAAATCTCTCTGCCTCTCTTTCTGTCTAAACCTCTCTCTAACTTTCTTTCTTTTTTCTTGCTTTTCTTTTCCTTTCTAGCTATTAACAACTCCTATTTATCTCTCAGTTTAAGCCTCTCTATCACTTTTTCTCTTTGTTTCTCTTGTTTTCTGAGACTCATAAAGCTGTCATAATCTTTTCTCTCTCAAACTAAACTTCTCTATTACTTTTCTCTTTATTATTGCCTTCTGAAACTTCTACAGCTCACAAAATCTATTTCTCCCTCATTCTAAACCTTCTTATTACTTTTCTCTGTTTTTCTTGCTATCTACAAATCATAACACTTTCACAATCTATCTCTCTCTCAATCTAAACCTCCCTCTCCCTCTCCCTCTCCCAGACACTCAAAGTCTATTTCTCTCTCACTCTAGACTTCCTTCACTCTCTTCCTCTCCTTCTTTCCCTCTTATTATTATTCCTCCTTTCATTTTCAACTTCATTTGTGTCCTATATTTTTATTCGTCTTCTTTCTCCTATTCTTTTGTAGTTATTCCTCCTCTTCTTCTTTACCTCCAAACACAAGCTTAACCTAACTTAACCTTGCCTAACAGACACTCACACTCACACCCACAGCATGATCAAAGTACTGTCCTTCTCTTCTTTTTCCTCCTAAGCCAAACCCAACCTAACTTAACCTAACCTAACTCAAACTAACCAAACCAAACTTACCCTACCCTACCCTAGTCTAACCTATCCTAACCTAACTACAGACACTCACAGCCACAGCGCGGTCGAAGTACTGAGGCCGCGCGAAGAAGGCACTCTCGGAAATGAGGTAACCCTTGCAGACGCTGGATGTGAAGGCCCCAGGGAACACCACAACAAACTGCCCTGGGTCTTGCACCACTCGACACACACGCACTCCCTCACGCACCAGCTCACTCGGGGGGACCTGCAGGGTAATAAGAGGAAGAGGAATAAAACATAGGCACACACATACACACACACATACATACACACAGTTCCTCACCATTGCATTGCACTGTTAGAAGGCAGAAGAAAAATAATAATAATAATAATAATAATAATAATAATAATAATAATAATAATAATAATAAGAAGAAGAAGAAGAAGAAGAAGAAGAAGAAGAAGAAAAAGAAGAAATAAAGGGAAAAAAAAAGAACAAGATATACACACAAACACAAACACAAACACACACACACACACACACACACGTCCTCACCATTGCAGTGTCAGAAGGCAACCAAATAGCAGAGTCCTTCACGAAATCTGGCACCATTTTCTTCAACGCAGCACACAGTTTCCCCTCCTGGCTGGCAGCAACACCATACCTGCAACACCAAAGCACAACTCAATACCAGACTAGCTTCATTTATCATTATTTTTTGTGTACGAGGGGATGTCTGGCTAACGGCAACAAAAACCATTAAATAAAAAGGCCCACTTCGATATATAAGTGAGGAAATAAAATAAAAGGAAGAAAGATAAAAAAAAAAAGATGATAAGAGATGAAAGAAAAAAAAAAAAAAAAGAGAATAATGTGCATAGAAGATAAAAATGGAGGAAAGAAAAAGAAACTAGAAAAAAAGTAAATAATGGAATAAATTACAAACGAGGGAAGAAAATAAGAGAAAGCTGACTAAAAAAAACAAAGCGAGAGAGAAAGAAAGAAAAGTAAACATCAAAGAGAAAATAATTTTAGACAAGAAATAAAAACAAAAAAAAAAAAGCAGGAAAGAAAGATTAAAAAACGTAAAACAATCCAAACCAAATAAAAAACTAGAAAAAAAAAAAATAAATAAATAAATAAATAAATAAACACAAAGAACACAAAATAAAAGAATAGATTGTACAGAGAAGCAGGACAAAGAAAATATGTAGAAATTGTGTGAAAAAATGAAAGTTATGAGAGAGAGAGAGAGAGAGACTGACTTAATGGTACAGTGGAGGCCATACCATATCTTGGAGGCTCCAGTGTGAAGGTACTCAATCCACGGGAGGCTGTGTGGGTCCTTGTACCAACACACAGTGGAGAACAACATGCCCACATGAAGCGTTGGTGCCGTCACTCCTGCAACGTGTGGAATTATGGGTAAAAAACACGTTACAGAAAATACACTAAAATTAAAAGACAACTCATAAGAAGAGAAAACACAAAAACACACACACACAAGCACCAAAATATACTTCACCACACACACCCCTAAAAAAAAACCATACACACACACACACAAAAGCACCAAAATACACTTCCACACACACACACACACACACACA